>NC_044503.1:30741983-30796983 GCF_902362185.1 Chanos chanos | reverse complement strand
GTTTAGAGTTAAGCTTTTTCAAGTTGGAAGGTTTTTAGTCAATCTGCTGTCGGACTAGTATTTGTTCCTGACAGAAACAAAGCACATGCAGGAAGATGAGTCATTAGGTCGTCTTTTGTCTAAGAGGAAACTTTTCTCAGTGTCTTTGCCCTCTCCTCACTTTTAGTGACAGTGAATAGTCTTAATGAGGTCACAGGTATTACACTGAGCAAGTGCTCTTTGCACTGAACAGTGTGTGTGTGTGTGTGTGTGTGTGTCAGGGGGAGGGAGAGAGAGAGAGAGAGAGAGAGAGAGAGAGAGAGAGAGAGAGAATGTGTGTATAGGTGTGTATTTGTGGGTGTATGTGTATGTAACAAAAAGGAGGGGAAGAGAGAGAGATAGAAAGCAAAAGAAAGAGGGATGCTTGGTAGTCGTGGAAACCATTTTCCTCCTCCCTGTGGTTGCTTAAAAAAAATTTCTTTGACAGCGCTGTGTAAAGGGTTTCAGTGACAATGCTGAAGGGAGCAATGCATTACTTATTTACACTTACACACACACAGACACACAAACACACACACACACGTCAGCTTGTTCCCAGTCTTTCTTTAACTTTTAACTGGACGTGGTTGACTGATGCAGTGAAGGGGAGAAAGAGAGAGAGAGAGAGAGACAGAGAGAGAGAGAGTTCTGTTGGTACATTTGGTGTGAACAAGATGGATTGTCTCTGCAGACAGGGGACAAAGGCAATTTTTTGGACAGTTCCCATAAGGGCACCAGAAACGGTCGAATTCTCTCTCTCTGTCTCTCTCTCTGTCTCTCTCTTTCTCTGTCTCTCTCTTTCTCTGTCTCTCTCTTTCTCTCTCTCTCTCTCCACAGCATCTCTGCACAGGACGTAGTGTGCTCGTATGATTAGGCTAAAGCCTCGGCTTAAGTTTTGAGACAATGAGCAACTGAAAGGACACATTCTAAAACTTAATCTCAATTTCACTTCCAATAACTTTCATAGGTCACTCAAAATCCCCCCCCCCCTCTCTCTCTCTCCCCCTCTGTGTGAGTGTGTGTGTGTGATTGTCAGTGCTTTGAATTCCTGAGTGGGTCAAATCAGGTAATGCTAAATTCCAACTGATATAACTCTCTCAGCTCTAAGCCCATCAAACAACCTCATATAATGACATTAAGTAATTTCAGTTATAGCAGTGTACATCGGTGTGTGTGTATATGTGTGTACGTGTGTGTGTGTGTGTGTGTGTGTGTGTGAGGGGCTCAGAGTACTGCTGGGTCCTCTGTGGGTATATGACATTAGCGGATATTTAGCTCTGCATCGCACCAGATAAACCCCTCATCCTTCAAACACACCCAGTGTGGCACCGCCCACCGGCACCGCCCACTGGGTCGCTAGCATAGTTCAACCATTCACACAAACTCAGCATCGTATCTGCATATAACTCACCTTAACCCATCAGATCACTTCCTCACTGAATCCACACTACCATCCAGGAACACAGTCACCAGTGTTTTATGTTAACTATAACAGTGGCAGTGTATGGAGATTAGATGTGTTCCACTTGTTGCCATTTACAATATAAAAATCCTTATATTTGAGTATGAGGTTTACATTGACCTCATATATTCCTGCTTAGCCAAACCGAACCCACAGCAAGTTTCTGTTGGGTTAAATTAGAATTGTATGTAAAACAGCAAAACCTTCAAGTAGACTGGCTCCTAAAACCATTGAGATACAGAATCTGGTAGATGAATTAGAGCACTGACCAATCACGAAATTTTCCCTCTGTTTATCTTTCCCTCTCTCTCTCTCTCTCTCTCTCTCTCTCTCTCTCTCTCTCTCTCTTATATATTTATATTCCCTTCTCTTTCACACACATTAACTCACTCACTCATTAATCTCCAAACCCTTCATACCCACACACACACACACACACACACAGACATACAGCATGACAATTTATCAGCATGGTCAATCGATGCACTCTGAGAATGTGTGTGTGTGTGTGTGTGTGTGTGTGTGTTAAAAAGGGCTTTTCTGAGTCTTGTCCTTGTGCACCACTCTCTCGATTGTTTTGTACCAAGGAGGTACTTTCTCAACTGTGTGTGTGTGTGTGTGTGTGTGTGTGTGTAAATCATAACAGAGTCAGGTCATCACAGCTCTGTGATGAATTGAAGTTGGGGGTAATATCTGCAATATTGTTCTGTGCTGGAGTTAAGTGTGTAAGGTATATGTAGGTATATGATTTCTTTATGTCATGTTATGCTTATACAGTAATGGTGAGCTCTGATATTATTCATGTAACTTATAACCTTTTTATGTATATTCTGCTTTGCATGTTTCAGTGACCACGAGACTGAGCAGCAGCTGCTAGAGAATGTGTATTGTTTGTCAACGCTGTAGAATGCTGCTAAACTTTCAAAAATACAGTCCTTACTCAAGTGTGTGTGTCTGTATGTGTGTGCGTGCTTGTGTGTGTGCGTGGGGGGTGATCGGTGTGAACTTTGTAACATTATTTGCAGCAACGACCTATGCTGTACTGATGGTATTTGTGGAAAGTGAATGAATTAGATACATAGAAAAACAGAGACAGAAAAAGAGCGAGAGACGCAATGAGAGAGAGAGAGAGAGAGAGAGAGAGAGAGAGAGAGAGATACACACTTTATGAGTCATCCTTTTTTACAGCAGGGGCTTTGACAGCAACGTAAACAAACAACAGTTTGTATTTAAGGGGGCGTTTGCGATAACAAACTTCGCGCGAAACAAACCAACGACAGACCCACAGTGATTTTAACCAGGTCTGAATATACAAACATATGACGTGATGGTATTGTGCAACACTGCTACAGCACGATATGTGTCCGCTGAGGACAGTTCAGCGCGTGCTTTTAGTGTGCAGCTCACGAACCAGTTACAATCAATCACACCCTTTTGAACAGTGCTGAACGTTGGATGGTCAATATAACGATTGGTTAAAGAACCAATGCTAGCCAAAATAAACTTAAAACTTCTTGTTATCGTTTTCTAGCACCTCGAACAATTCGCCTACTCGCAACCATTTAAACGTGATTTTGACTCATGACTGACCGGTTAATGAACGGTGATATACGTTAGTCTGGTCTTACCTGCAAACGGTGATTAAATTCCTTCTCTCCACGGCCCCGCTTCTAGCTGCAGCTTTCTTTCGGGCTCCGTTAAATCCGAGGTTTAGGGATGCCATAGCTTACCAGCCTCCCAGTCGTAACTCTATGGTATCAGTAAACCCTCAGCTGTTCCTTTGTCGGGTTTTTTTTCTGACCGCAGTTTTAGATCATCGTCACTCGCTCCGTTGCTTGCTGCTGACTCCGCGTTACGGACGGTTTGATTCAAGCAATGCACCGTGCAAGGGCGGCCATGAGACTAGCTCAAATAAGAGGAAGGAATACAGAGAAGGGGAATAATCTCGTTTTCACCAGCGTCGCATATAACGCAGAGAAAGCTTGAAGGCTGTGTGGATAGGGAGTTTCCCCATTGAAAACGTTCTCTCTCTCTCTCTCTCTCTCTCTCTCTCTCTCTCTCTCTCTCTCTCTCTCTCTCTCTCGTTCAGAACTGTTTATTTGCTGACAGGCATTTTTTATGTTGTGGCATGGATGAACAAAAGCAGCAAGGATAGTTTAAAGCAACATCGTCAGTTAGGCCTAAACAATTGTTCTTGGAAGGCTATTATTAAACATTAAAATATTCTCACCCAAAGCCAACCTCAGTGACACAATAATTTGTTACCTTCGTCCCCTCTTACGTATAGCTTTTCACCGTTCCAGTGAAAGTTAAATAGATTTGTACCGACAGATTCCCATACAGATTTAAAGAGTAGTAATGTTAAATTACTGTCAAGGTGCGTCAGATTGTAGTTAACTTGTACCGGCCTTGGAGTAGCACTAAAATAGAGGTAAAATATAGTTTTATAACACTGATTTTTGGACTTTTAAGTTACAAATTTTAATCGGTGTGTGTGTGTGTGTTAATCAGATTTGTTTCATGAACTTGATCAAATTTGTTTCAAGGGGAATTATCGGCCTTTTCAAGGATTTACCTGTAGCCCTCTTGAGTGAGATGCTTTAAATGAATATAGATCTAAAATGTACCAAACTGTCTGAGAAAAAAAGCAATCAATCAATAATCAGTCAATAAATTTAAATTAAACAAAAATCTGAGACATTGCCACTCTGTTGCAGTACGAAATAGCCTGTTTTAGTTTATCCGTAACTTTCTCACTTTGTTGCTTTAGAAGGAGTGTGTTTGACCTAGACACAGTAGCCTGATGCACAAATACTATGTTGCTTCATAAATTCTGACGAATTTTCTTTTTTCACCAGGACACAGAACCTGCTCCACATGATGAAGCAAAAGTATAGGAATTGTAAAAATATATGATCTTGCCAACAAGAAATGTAAAGGAACTGAACTGTCTATGTGTAATACATAATCATCCTGCCCAAACCCATACTGACCTCATATATATCCAGACACGTCAAATTAAGTTTCACACATCTGTGAGTTTAGTCTCTGTGTCAAATGAAGAGTAGGGAACAATCACGCCATTTCATGTAGGAAGGCAGCACAACTTTTTTTAAGGTCCAGTGAATAGCGTTTGAGGCAATGTGCAGTCCATTGTAAAATGGAAATCGTATAACCCCGCTCAAACCCTTCAGTTTATGTTCTCAAAACTGAGGAAAAGGAAGATGGAGGATTTCAGTCTGTCAGAGAAGTGGTGGAAATATTTTCGGCTCCACAATATTATGGTCTCATTTATTTATGAATGTGACATCTATAGCCCTTCCTCTGCTTTAGACCGTACAGTAAATTCAGTTTAATCTCGAATCTGCTCCCGTTTTGTTAAGGATACATTGCCCTCTAGCGGTCAGATGAGATACGCACCTCAGAGTCCCACGTGAGCTCAAAAATGTCATTCATGTTGAGACATGTGCTCATACCTCTAAAAACAACATTAGAACGAACTTCCTTAATTGACAGTGAGGTAATAATTATGGTTTGTTGCGACGAGATCCCTCTGAAGGGTGCATCTGTGTGTGTGTGTGTGTGTGTGTGAGAGAGAGAGAGAGAGAGCGTGGGTATATGTCTGGTCTTTGCATCAGCTGATCAGCAAATTTTAACGTCTTGTCTCATATAGCATTTCCTCCAATCACCTCTTACACACACACACACAATGAATTATACGAACTGTGCTAAACTGCTATTTAGCATTGTAAATCCTCCAGCCTAATTCCATCAGGTTTTTAAGTACTTCCGTCTCTGTACACTTCTGTATTAGTCTGACCCCAGCACATCCACTCACCTCATTAGTTAATTACTCAGCACTGAATCATTAGAGTCAGGTGCATCAGTCCAGGACTAAAACAGATATGTGTAAAGTAGCCAGTATTTCTGAACCTGAGCGGAGAAATAATCTACAAGGTAAATACATGATGTTGTGTTTGTTACAACTATACAATGAATCTGAATGCGGACACGAAGCTGTGGTATAACAGACTGGTCTTTTTACTAAGTAGAACTTGGCATGGAAGAACACCGGTACAAAAAAAGTATATAGGCAACTATCTATCAGACACGCCACAGAACACAGGTGGGGGGGGGGGGGGGGGGGGGGGGGTACAACTGCGCCAAACAAAATAGGTCCATACACTACATATGACTTTTCCAATCATAGCACATACGGATCTTACAGTCAGTTTGTGATTTGCCAAGTGTGCCTTATTCTGTAATTCGCGCTCTTGAGGTGACCAATCAAATGGAAGTTAGGATCTCATTCTATAGACATCAGTCTCTATTCCTTTAGACATAACCTGAGACATTCTGGGACACGGGGCTGTCTGTGGCCGGAAACAACGCTGTAGACGTGACATCTCACATGTGTTATTGTAATTTCAGATAGGAAATAGATAAATAGAAATGGTTTTAATAATCACATGATCGGAATGAACATGAGACCAAATGTTCTAACCACAATGAGGCAATTCTGACATTTCTGCTTCAAGAGGTACATTTTACCTCCCAGTTTCACTTAGAGTGAATTCAACAATAATGGGGTGGGGGGGTCTGATGTCACTGTGGAAGGAAGTGGTTTAAGCAAGTTTCAAGCTTCAAAGGGTCTTTAAAACAGCCTTATATCTGAGTCAAGCTGACTCTGTGGGGTCCCAGTCTGGATTCTCTCATTGACCTCTCCATTTATCTAGATCGACAGCTGCAAGCACGTCGTCACCTGTCCCGTGTCACCAGACTGCCCATTCCTTCTGGTCCAGACCCCGAGCCCGAGCCCATGGAAATCAGTGCCGCTTGCCTGACCATCAGCGAATGCTGTCGCCGGATGGAGCAGTATTTCTACCTTTACTGTGGAGAGGGGGCTCACCTGGTGTCGAGTTGCCCCGTCACACCTGATCGCCCTCATGATGCAAGGAGAGAGGTGCTCACTCGGGAAATGACCCCCCCCCCAAACAAGGTAAGCGCCTCCTATTTCACCATGTCTGCTAAACCCTTTTTAATTACTGCGACGGTGCGCTGCAACGATTCCTCTTTATCTCCACTTACAACCCTGTTAGACTCCGGGGTGGCGGGGAATTTCATCAGTCACTCCATGGCCCGGGCTCTTCATCTTCCCTTCTGTCGTCTGTCCAACCCTATATCCATGCATTCCCTGGATGGCCGTCTTCTGGAAAGCGGGATGGTTACCCACGCCACCAATCCGATCACACTCACCATGGGGGCCCTCCACCAAGAGGACATTACTTTTTTGGTCCTCCAGTCATCAACCCATCCACTCATCCACGGACTCCCCTGGTTACAAAAACACGATCCCCACATCTCTTGGTCAGAGAGGGAAATCATCGCCTGGTCTCCGTTATATCGACATTGGTGTATACCTCTCATCTGTGCTGCCACCTCAGTGGAGAATCCCCCAGTAACCACTCCTCCTGAGATCCCTTATCAATACCATGACCTGAGAGAAGTCTTCAGTAAGACCAAAGCCACCTGCCTCCCTCGTCATCGTCCATGGGACTGTGCCATCGACCTCCTAGCCAGTATTTCACTGCCCCATGGACGTGTTTACTGTTTCTCAGTTAAAGAAACCCAAGCTATGGAAGAATATATCGAGGGAGCCTTGCAGCAGGGATTCATCCGTCCATCGATCTCACCAGCCTCTCCACCCCTGCATCGATTACAGAGGTCTAAATTCCGTCATGGTGAAGTACCGGTATCCATTCCCTCCAGTTCCGTCAGCTATTGAACAACTTCGGGGGTCCCGGTTTTTCACTAAATTGGACCCCCGAAGCGCATACAACCTCCTCCCCATCCGCGAAGGAGATGAGTGGTACTCACAGCCTTTATTACTACCTCTGGCCATTATGAATACTTGGCAATGCCTTTTGGTTTGGTTAATGAACCCTCTGTGTTTCAGGCAATGGTCAACGATGTGTTCCAAGGTATGCTGGGGAGATATGTGATTGCTTACATCGACAACATCCTGATCCATTCCACCACACTCCCTGAACACATCTCACACGTCCGTCGAGTGCTGTCACACCTGCTACAACATCACCTCTATGTGAAGGCAGAGAAGTGCATGTTCCACCAAACCATTGTCTCCTTCCTGGGATAAATGGTCGGTACAGAGGGAGTGAGAATGGAGGAATATAAGATCAACGCTGTAACATCCAAGAGGAATTACGACATGGCAACCATGAGCTGGTGGAGAAGTTGCCGCTTGAGGAGTGGAGACATTGGCTAGGGGGGTCTCAGGAACCATTCCTTGTGCTGACCGATCATCACAACCTGGAGTACATGAGAGGAGCAAAGCGGCTCAACCCATGTCAAGCCAGGTGGGCCCTCTTTTTCTCTCGGATCAATTTCACGATCACCTTTCATCCAGGAACAAAGAGTGGCAAAGCAGACGCCCTCTCTCGTATCCACGGGTCAAACGAAGTCTCCACGGAGGACAAAACCATCCTGGCTTCCTCGTTGATTGTCGCACCCATTCAGTGGGATATAGAAGAAGAAATCCGAAGGGGTCTTAAGAGAGAACCCACACCTCAAAACTGACCCATGGATAAAATCTGTGTCCCCACAACACTCCATGAGAAGATTATCATCTGGACTAATACCTGTCTCTCCTCCGGTCATCCTGGTAGAACCTGAACCATCCAGCTCATTTCTGACAAATACTGGTGGCCCACCTTGGCCTCTGACGTAAGGCAGTATGTAAGATCATGTTCTGTTTGCGCCACTACCAAGATCCCACGAGAAGTCCCAGCCGGAAAACTTTTCCCATTGCCAATTCCACCGTGGTCCCACATTGCAATAGATTTTATCACTGATCTTCCTCAATCCAACGGAAACACCACGGTCTTGGTAGTGGTAGATCGATTTTCTAAAGCCTGCTGCCTAACTCCCTTTGCTTCTCTCCCCTCTGCTTTGCTTCTCTCCCTTCTGCCCAGTTTACATCTTGAGTGTGGAAAGCCTTCATGGAGAGGTTGGGAATCACGGTTAGCCTCACATCTGTCTACCACCCGGAAACTAACAGCCAGGCAGAGCGGACCATGCAGGACCTGGGGAGGTTTCTTCAGAGTTACTGCCACAGCTGTCAGCACGATTGATCCCTGTTTCTACCCTGGATGACTGGTTTCGTCAGGTGGAAAGAGTTTGGCGAATGGCTCATGTACAAGCCGTCCGCCGACAGAACATACAGGCAGATCGCCACCGCTGGGACCCCCCATTTTCCATCCTGGCGACAGAGTCTGGCTCTCTTCCCGAGACATCAAGCTACACCTGCCTTGCCATAAACTCAGTCTGTGGTTTGTGGGGCCATTTAAAGTCCTCCGGAGGGGCAAACCGATTAGTTACACCCCACAGTTACCACCTAATTATAAAATCTCACCCACCTTCCATGTTTCTCTCCTCAGGCCGGTGATTCCTAGTCCACTGGCTGATGCGGCCCCGTGGAATGCTCCACCTCCCACATTGGAGACTGACAAGCTTATTCAGTACACGCTCTCCTGGACTCTAGACGTCGTCAGGGCCGCATGCAGTATTTGGTGGACTGGGAGGGGTACGGTCCAGAGGAAAGATGCTGGGTCCCCATCTCCGATATCCTGGATCCTAATCTCATCTCTGAATTTCATCGAAATCACCTAGATCACCCAGCTCCTCGCCCTCGGGGACGTCCCCTTGGCCGGCAACGTCACACGGCTGGAGTCATATCTCAAGGGCGGGGTACTGTAACGACTTCCTCTCCTACTGCACTGACTCCAGCAATTCAGCGATCGGAGTCACCGGTTTACTAATCATCGGCCTATCCTTTCATCAGTCTCCACACCTGTGCTCACTTTGTTTTCCCTGATTCCCCCCTCTTTATAAACCTCAGTATTTCCCAATATTGTCACAAAGTCTACACTTTACCATGTGTATTCTGAGCGCTCCTAATCTGCCTAGTGTTATTTGTAGTCTTATTCCAAGTTTGATTCTGAGCTTTGTCCTGATTTATATTCCAGTTTTAGTTTGCTGTTTTTTTGCTTTTCTGTTTGTTTTCTACTTGGTTTTGGAAGATCTGATTTCTGTTTCAGTTTGTATTCGCCTGGTTCTGATTAAAACTTCAACCCTGCACTTGCGTCCGGTTTTCTGGTGACTTTGTGACAAGTATACAAACTTTGCATCAAACTTTTATGGACCAATTTTAAATGTATTTCTTACATTTTACATAAAGTGGTAATTGGTCAATTTTCAAGACATCTAACCGTCTTGCTCTCGTAGACTGGGGAATTCGGTGAAGACTTGTACTTCTCTAAACAACAATGTCAGACATGAATGAGTGAATATTGCAATTGCCTAGTACTCTGATAAATGCTCCTAAGCTGCCATAATTACTCCTCAAGTCATTCCTCTTCATAAATTTGACAATAAAAAAGACAAGGCTAGATTAGGGGATAAGGATACACACTCACATCCATACACATCACTTTCAAACAGGTTGAGAGTGATTCACAGGATATACCATCATTGAGTGTCGTGTAATCTAATGTGTGAAAGATACCAGGTTAATGATTTGCCTAACGATATTTTCAGATAAGAGAATGATGGCTTTCTATCAGATTATTGTTATGTCCAAGTTCTCCGGTAGTTAAAAGTTTTGTTTTTGTTTTTTTGTATTACAGCACAAATCAAAAAGAAGTCGGGATGAAAAACAAAGAGAAAATAGTTACATGGAATGATAAAAAAATAGGGAGAAAAGTTTGAGAGAGAGAGAGCGATAGGGAGATAGAGAATACTAAAATCTAGAGGAGGTGCAATTCCATTTCCACACAAGCCACACTCCAGTGCATCGAGAAATGTAACCTTTGCCAAACATGCCCTCCGGTCACACTGCAGTTTATATATCAGGATAATTAACCACACCATTGGCCTTACTTGCAATAACCAGAGGGAGCTTTTAAGTTCATCTGACAAAAATTAACTCTGTGTGACTCAGCAAGACACTCAGTAACTCCACATGACTGAAATAATGGGCAACCACACGAAAGCTGACCAACAGAACTAATTAGACATGTCATCTGTACTCAGGTTCAGAGAGTGTGAATAAGAGTTAAAGTCAAATTCTCACTGCATCAGTATCCACCATGTCCAGTTAAAAGTTAAAAAAAACTGGGATCAAACAAGCTGATGTGTGTGTGTGTTTCTGTGTGTGTAAAATTCATGTAAGACCAAGAGTAAGAGAAAGAAATGGTTTTTGATCAGTTTTCATAAGATCAGATCCCTTCACTACACATCCATGAATGACCTTTAATGACTTTTCAGACTTTCTTCAACTTTCACAAGTACAACCACTTATCTACCACTAAAACTGTTCACACCGGATCAGTTATTCTTCGGACATCAGACTCTTAAAAACAATAAAAACCTAGTCAAACCTCTAATGTTAGTAATATTAGGAGAGACTGGGAGATAAAGGAACATACCCAGTATTCAGAAGGTTGTTGGCTTGATTCCCACAAATGACAACAGTGTGTGTGTGTGTGTGTGTGTGTGTCAGAGAGAGGGAGAGAGAGAGATGAGCCTTGGCAGTTCTTGACTACCACTATGTAAAGCTCTTAACCATGTGCTACCCGTTTGTTTTACTAGGTGCTTGGACGTGTGAAACGTGCGGGAACTCTCATCAAAGTTATAGTATGTTCACTGCTGACAGAGGTTACGCTGTAAAAATAGACAATAAAGATGCACTGTGTGATAATGTCACAAGAGCACAGGCATTACAATCTATTCAATGAAGACATAAATGGATAACATTATAGAAAAAGAAAAAAAAACATTAAAATAAAGAACGGGTAGAAAGAAAGAAAGAAAGAAAGAAAGAAAGAAAGAAAGAAAAAGACTGGGCACTATTGTTGGTAAATCCTTCCCTCATTTTGTCAGTTGTCCATTTGATAATTTTAATACTTAGTTGTTCTTCAGGGAATTAACATATTTAGGAAGAGCTGTATGTTTGTATCCATGGGCGGATTTAGGTATGGGCGACATGGGCAGCTGCCCAGGGCGGCATCTTGCCGCACCAAAAAAAAAATCGGAATGGTGACTCTCACTCAGGTGGGCGGAGTTCAGTTGGGTTCAGGTCTCCCCACTAGACGCCCGAGCTATGGGGAGCGGGGGAATCTCTCAAATAGCGCACCTCTAACTTTGTACAGTACTAATGCAATTAGTAAAATCAGTCACACTACGAAATGCTTCCAAATTAACTACAATTCATTCTTAATACTGTGAATAGTTTCACAGACATATTGTTGCATTTTTTCTTTGTTGTGCGAAACCGTTAAGAATAATATAAAATCAGTCCGCACTTGTGACGCCGCAAGCGCGACTTTTGGCTCTAAGAATATCTGTGTTAATCAACATTGTGCACGTATGCCAAAAGACTGAGAGAGAAGATAACCATTGCAGCGGTAACCCAGCTCGCCTCTAATATACAGTCTCGTCGATTTGTGCAGGTAGATATATTTATGTTTGCAGGGGTGTCACCGGCCTTTCTTTAGCTGATCATAAACTCTGAACAAGAATAAGCAGAAACATACTCTCGCTCGCAAACGAGGGAGCTCATAGCCATTATTTTGGGATTAATGTTTGACTCCCGGTGATCATGTTACTCCTTACCACCAGCCAAAGTGTGTGTGTGTGTGTGCGTTTGTTTGTCTACAAATTCAGAAATGAACTTGACACGAACACATTATTCTAAACCGTGACATGGATTTCTTCAAGTCTAGATGGCTTTTGTCTGAATCATATGCCTGAAAACAGTAATGAAAATAAAATTGACAAATGCCTTACAATTTTCATTTAAAAACTTAACTTCAGCCCCCATAATTGAATATTTGTGTGCCTGAGTCAATGACAGATACATTTCAAAGAACAAAGGGTCGAACGATCAGGCGCGATGAAGGCGTCCGCTTTATATGATGCAAGCAGCAGTACCGTAATAAACCCTTGTGCTATAAACACAGCAGCCGCCTCGCTGCCGCACACTGTCAAGTCCAGAACGTGTGTGAACTACACCGGAACTCTCAGTTCCTGAGGGAGCATACAGCCACCTAGAAACACACGCTACGTTTGTTTCGAAGGATCGCGGTAGAAGTGGTAAGAATTACAAAAAAATTGTCTATGTTGTAGCAGGAAAAAATTAGCGCCAGAGCTGTAATCGTGAACGCTGATATGATCTAGTGGTAGAGTTTGCTCGCTGGCAGGACGAGTCCTTCCGTTTTTCTGCTAAATTATGAAATGATTTTGCTTTAGGGGGATTGTTATGTGACGACAAAAACAAGCACAGGTCTTTTTTTGCCATTATCAGATGACGTACGTCGTGAAAATATCATGTTATTCCCAAAGTGCATTTTACTGTAACATATCTCTAAATTTACACAGCACGAGACTACCCTCCTTCTGTCATCCCCAAACCTACAAAGTAACTTTGGATTTAGGAGCGAAAAAGGAACGTCAGGATCGAGACATCATGGGTACAAAATACGACTTTGTCGCGGAAGAAGTCAAAGGCGACAAAAATGGGGACATAAGGTAAGTTATTTTGTTTATTAAAATAAGTAGCAATGAGTAAGGCACCGTGTCATAAAACGACGATATCCTCTAGTAGCCTACGTGACCGTAACCAGCAGCGATTGAACTAATCCATTTAAAGCAAAATTCCAACATTTCACACCTGTAACAATGAATAGTTGACTTGAAATATTAGGGTTATGTCTTATTTGTGACAAGGTATTACCTCATGTTTTGTTTCGGCAAAGTTTTGTCTTCGGCAGTCATCAAATGGCTAAAACGGAGCGTGCTAAAGTTGGTTTTAGATTGGCATATTCGCTGGATATTCGGTTTTAAACTTTCCTAAATTCGGACAACGCACTCCAGCTTAATTACACGTTCGAGGGCATGGAAAGTACACTATAATATGGTGTGTCAGAAGAAAATAACAATTTGTTGTTGCTATCGATTTTTATTCAAAAACAGCTTCAGGACACTTTCATTATACCTTCAGTCACTACGTCGATGTAAGGGACCGTCTGCAAATTACATAATTCATGGATGTTCGCCTTCTACATGACAGTTGCTGTTAAAAATATTCACTACAAATGAATAAAATCACCTTTGCACCTCTTTAGCGTTCTACTGCTTCAAAAACGAAATAACTTACTTCCCAAAACGCATATTTAGAATAAACTCCCAATTTTAGAAGCTTTCTTAGAGAAATCTTCATTAAAGATCCATAACATGACCTGAAATTATAAATGTTTCAATATAATGGTTGTAGTACCATCAGAGTATGTCACTTGAGAATGTGAGAATTTCCTTTAAAGTCAAATTACATGGAACTGAGAGGGTTTCTTTTCCTCCAAGAAAATTATTCACCAAAATCAACTAAATGGCCAGTAGACTTTTTCTCATTCTGATTGCTGTAGCATCTCCCAATTACAGTGTAGAACACAGTACAGGTGGGATTAAAAATATATATATATATCTACACTGTATGTGTGTGTGTGTGTGTGTGTATATATATATACCACTGACTCTTGAGATAAGGGACAAAACATGTTTTGTGTCTTCCATTTTTTCTTTAAATACTACATTAATTTGATATATTTATAGACAAAAGTCTCAGTTTAAAAACCATGTAAGGGAACAGTTTTTTTATTAAAACACTTTTTATGAAAATTGGCATTTATTCACATCATAACTTGATTTGTGTCAACTCCATCAGACACACCAAAAAGCATGGTATTTTAATTTGACCAATTCAACAAGAGTGTAAAGTCAGAGTCAAGTCAACTGACAGTCAACTGACGTGCTGTGTCTTGTACACTGGAGCCATTTAGTTTTTTTTTCCCAGTTGCTAGCTGCCTCTATAAGCTAAAGTAAAATGCCGACATTTATGCCACAAATCTTAATTAAGACTGTCGTAATGGAAAGATGGTGTTGACACGTTAAAGCTGTGACTGTAGTGCTGCCAACATTGTTTGTTTAAAATATCATCAAATTGAAAACTTACCAGACCAAATGTGAAATTCATTTCATGAATAGACATAGTTTCTTCAGGTTTAACTTTTAAAGTGTTTTTATTATTATTAATTTCTTGATTTTTATCACGGAGAAGACTTTTTGATGTAGGGTTTTGTCCCTTATCTCATGAATCAGTGATATATATCAATAACATAAAAAACAGAATACCTTCACTCCTGTTTTACATATAATTGAACTCACCTGCAGAAAGTAACACATTCTAACTAGGGACTACTACAGCCTTTGGAATGCAATAATGTCACTTACTTGATTTTTTTTAATGTGTTTAAAAGAAATAATTTACTCCTGTTTCCCAAGCTACTGCTGTTTTCCTGTTTATGCCACCTGCGGAAGTGCTTTGCCACATTCTAGTTGTGAATATTTAGTGAATATTTTTCAGAAATAATTCACCCCTGCTTCCATATAAGATGACGTTTCATAAAAAATTCACTTATACTAAGTTATGCACTGTAGCTGGGAATTACTACAGCAGCCAGAATGAGAAAAAGTTGGTTGATTTTTAGTGAATATCTTTCATAAATAATTGCCCCCCCCCCCTTTCCATATAAGTTGATATTTCACAGAACATTCACTTGTAGTAAGTTATGCACTGTATTTTGGAACTACTACAGTAATCAGAATGGAAAAAGGTCATTCAGTTGATTTTTAGTGATTTTTTTTCAGAAGTAATTGACTCCTGCGTCCATATGAATTCACCTTTCTCTAAAACCTCACATGTAGTAAGAAAGACACTGTAATTGGCAATTACTACAGAAATCAGAATGAGAAAAGGTCATGTCGTTTTTAGTGAATTTATTTCAGAGGTAAATCCTCTTTAGTTCCATGTAATTTCACTTGTAATCCATGTAATCTTCACTGCCCTCATCGTGGGTTTCATCTCACCTGTAGTAAGTGATACACTCTGATGTCGAGCTACTACAACCATTAGAATGAGAAAGGACCTTTTATGTATTTTTAGTGAATATTGTTCTAAGAAAGCTCCTGAAACAGGGAGTTTCTTCTAAATATGCATTGTGGGAAGTCAGTTACTTAATTTTGGAATTACTAGAACATTGAATTGGTGTAAAGTTGATTTTATTCATGCTCAGTGAACATTCCTTTAATACCAACGAGCATGTGAAAAAGCAAACATCCATGAAATGTGTCATTTGCAGACGGTCCCTTACAGGGTCCATACAGCTTACAACATTACTAAAAAAAAACCCATGCATATTCCATAATGTTTAATTTTAACATAAACCTACCGGTATTACATTGCATATTATATTGTTTTCACGTATGACAATGTTTTTTAGTGGGAAAGATGTAGAGGACAAGGACAAGGAGAAGGAGGAGCCGGAGAAAGTGGAGATGGTTGGTCCTTTTGAAATGGTAAGTAGTCTGACTCACGACTTTTTTTTTAACGTACATCAGTTCTCAATTTATTGTGAGCCTTATGTGTAATTTATAAATATGCTTATATTTCTAGGTGTCAGTTCCATTGCTCGTGTATATTATGTAATATTGTAATATCATCTTCATGATTTATGATTAATCATCAGTCTGAGCATGTTGGTATAAAATGGATTTAGGGCGTTTAAATACGTTGTATAAAGAGTGTTCTTGCCACTCGCAACAAACAAGACGCATTTTAAAACCGAATATGGCATCCTCAACTATATTCTAAAACTTGCATGCACCATTTGATGATCTGCAACGTCCGATCGATTGTTAGGCGTAACTGATACCTTTTCCACGCAATCGCCCTTCAGTTAAATATAGCTTTCTTATTGATTCATTCCAATTAAGCGCTGGCTTCAATACGTAGCACTTCACTCAACGTGGATTTCGTTGCTCAGTACGTCTCTTGGGAATCCACTGAGCTCCGTAATATCTGGTAATGTAATTTACCTAAACTATTTACAACTTGTGTAATTTATGATTCAATTTCGAACCAGTTTAACACACCGCTTACATATCGGCGTTATGGATAGCAATGTAAAATATCCATTACCGTCTCCTTCGTGAATTAGTGTTTAATTAATTGAAGTTCTGTATTTCTGTTAGTATGTTTTAAACATAATAAGGAATTCTAATGTGATTTGGTCAGATGTGTACTCTGTTTATAAAGAAATGAAGTGGTCTTTTGTAAGTCACTTTGGACAAAAGCGTCTACCAAATGACTAAGTGTAAATGTAAAGTAATATGATGTATTGTAAAAGATGATGTCATCTGTCCTACTTTTCAACTGCATCAGACTTAAAGCACAGGAGAAGAATGTTTACAAAGCACATAATGTCTCCTCAATTACCACTGTTGAATTCAAAATTTATTTTCTTATTATTTTATCTGCTATGTCATTCATCCACTTCCTCCTCCACCTCCTCCTCCTCCCCTTCATCATCATCACGATAATCTTTTTCTTCTGTGTGTTTGTGTGTGTGTGTGTGTGTGTGTGTGTCAGTTCCGCTTCGCAGATAGTTTGGACATTTTCCTGATGGTTTTAGGAGTAATCATGTCCATGGCCAATGGGGCGGTATTTCCTCTCATGATCATTGTGTTTGGTGACATGACAGACAGTTTTGCCGAAGACACAGCGATGGGGTCTTTACCAAACAACTTGACAGGTTATCCAAGTAGGTCCCCTCACAATTTAACAACATATCCATTCAACACAGTGTGACACAAATTACTGTCACAAGATGTAAAATAATCCAGAAATGCAAGAAAAGTTATGATTTTGTGCTCTTTATGGTGACTTTGAAATACAGTAGCTTTATTAATAGTGTTTGCGTTGTTTCTGGAGGCTTCTGACCGATTCCATTTAAAAATTACGACTTTTTAGAGGTGGAAAAATAAACGTAATCCATGTTTTGGATGAAGCTCTGTTTTCTGTTATCTTCTGTATTCGACTTTATTTGTTTAATGTGAATTGTGACATGGTTTTGACCACAAGGTTGTAATATGTTCTGTCGTTCTGTCAATGTCAGACTCCACATTTCCACAGTCCAATGAAACACTGGGAGAGCAGATGACCAGGTACTGGGTTGTTCTCACATACCAGTTGAACCAGTTTTGTAACACAGTAGTGCCAGTTTTACTAATACTTTACACAAGTTCAAAGCAAGTTGATGTAGCTTGTAAAACTGTCTTTTTAAAACTGAACATGACAAGAATTCAGCCTGGGTTTTGTATTCTTTTTCAAGAGGGGAATGAAATCATCCACCTTCTTTGCTAGTTTCTATCTTTTTCAGTTTAACTTTTTTTATCCAAGATAAAATAGAATTTTTGAAATGACATGGCCAATACAAAATATTTTCTTTAATCTTTCCCTTTTTTCTAAGTTGTTCAATAAATGGAAAATGCAGTGTATGAATACCTCTCTCTCTCCCTCTCTCTCCCTCTCTCTCTCTCTCTCTCTGTCTCTCATTCAGGTATGCCATATACTACAGCATTTTGGGATTTGTAGTCTTGCTGAGTGCATATATACAGGTAGCTTTCTGGACTCTGGCGGCTGGGCGACAGGTGAAGAGACTCAGGAAGCTGTTTTTCCACTCCATCATAAAACAAGAGATCGGCTGGTTCGATGTCAATGAAACAGGCCAACTCAACACCCGCCTCACAGAGTGAGATATCTAAAAAGAATTCATGCTTTTTAATATATGCATATATCTACACACACACACACACACACACACATATATATATATATAAAATCTGTATCTCTCACTCTCACTCTCCCTCTCTCTCTGTCTCTCTCTCTATATATATGTGTGTGTGTGTGTGTATGTGTGTATATATATATATATATATATATATATATATATATATATATATATATATATATATATATATATATATATATATACAGTGACATCTACAAGATAAACGAGGGTATTGGGGATAAGCTGGGAACACTGATTCAGAATATAACCACCTTCTTCACTGCCCTCATCGTGGGTTTCATCAGAGGCTGGAAACTTACCCTCGTTATCCTTGCTGTCAGTCCCCTGCTTGGCATCTCTGCTTCCATCATAGCCAAAGTAAGTAACAGAGAGAGAGAGAGAGAGAGGGAGAGAGAGAGCAGAAGAGCCTGTTGATTCAAGATGAGGGAGGAGATGAGGGGAGGAAGGAAAAAAAGAAGCCATGAGAGAGAGAAAGAGAGAGTCATTTGATACAGAGTGAAACCGAGAGAAAGAAACCAAGACAGAGAGAGAGAGAGAGACTGAGATAGGAACATGTGACAGAGTGAGAGAGAGGGGAGAAGAGAGGAGATGTGTAATGTGTGTTTATCTATGTGTTGTAAGCAGAGAGAGAGAGAGAGAGAATGAGGCTTTGAGACAGCAGAAAGAATGGAATGTAATCTACTTCCACCACCAGTCTCTCTCTCTCTCTTGTCCCTCCTGCTGGGTCAAATTTTCTGCTTTACTTTGCAAAGGCAGTGCTGTTTTGAAGCATGATTAACTTGATTAGGACGTCGTATGGTTCTGTGTGTGTATGTGTGTGTGTGTGTGTGCGCGCGTGTGTGCGTGTGCGTGTGCGTATATGTGTGTGTGTGTAGTTGCATTTGTTCCCTTTTATAGTGGTAACCAAAGTAAGTAATCGCTTTATTGCTTTTATGGTATGATAAAACAGGCATCTGCTCTCTCCCTCTATCTCTTTCCAGGTGATGACATCATTTACTTCCAAAGAGCAGACAGCTTATGCTAAAGCTGGAGCTGTGGCTGAAGAAGTTCTGTCTGCAATCAGAACAGTTTTTGCTTTTGGAGGACAGAAGAAAGAGATAGAGAGGTGTGTGTGTGTGTGTGTGCGCGCGCGTGTGTGCTGGTGCACCCTCCCTGAAGGATGTTGATGTTTTGATTAAATAAGAAGACTAAGAAGTTAAGTTTGCTTTGGTTACATTTGTAGTATTCTTCGTGTGTGTGTGTGTGTGTGTGTGTGTGTTGGGGGGGGGGGGGGGCGGTTGTAAATTTATGTGTTTGAATATCTGAGTACATTTATATAGTGGGTGGGTCTAATTAAACTGCACATAAAGAGGGACTATGACATGGCCAAAAAACACACAAAACGCCCACTGATTTTGGTTTTCAAGTACACAGCTCTGCTCTCCAGCTGGACTTCCATTCACAAAAATGCCACATAATGTTTATGGCTGACTGCAGCTCTGATATCGGGCTGTAGGAGCTTTGGAAGCAAGCTTGGCTTTTACAGTGCTGAACCAGTTATTTATATATGTCGCTGACCTATGTCACTAGTGTCTGCTCAGCTTAGTTCTCTGAGCCAAGTTCTCTACATTACCCCTCCTGTCTGACGTTTGAAAACAAAAGGTGTAGACTATTGTCTGTAACATGGCCAAAAGCTGGTGCTCTGGTCCAAGCTAACCTTGACACCTTCTCTCTCTTTCTACTTATTCTTGTCCTTCTCCTTCTTCTTCATCTTCATCCCCCCCCCCCGTGTCCAAGTGTGGTTATATTACTACTTTAGGAAGAGAATCTTTAAGGGCCATGCTGTACATTACTGTTTTCTCTTTTCCCTGTTCAAAGGTATCACAAAAACCTAGAGGACGCTAAGAACATGGGTGTAAGGAAAGCCATCACGGTGAACATCGCCGTAGGTTTCAGCTTCTTCATTGTTTACTTGTCATATGCTCTGGCCTTCTGGTACGGAAGCACCCTGATTTTGGCAGGAGAGTACACCATCGGCAACGTCCTCACGGTGAGTCCGAGCAGTTTGGCCAGGGAGTCAGCGCCGAGTCACAGCAACTTTCGAGTCAAAGTCAGCAAAGCAGGGAATCACAGTCAAAACATTGACTCTCAACAAGAACAATGTAGTGGAATTCAGCAATTATAACGAAAGAAAGAAAGAAAGAAAGAAAGAAAGAAAGAAAGAAAGAAAGAAAATGAAAGAAAGAAAAAAATGTATCAAGCCATTAAGGGAATAGCGGTTCTAAGCACACTGAACCATAAGTTATAGTCAAGAACACCGAATCATAAATTAGAACACCAAGTCAACAAATAATGTTTAACCTCAGTCATCATGCGGTTGGATTGAACACAGAGTCAGAACTATCACTGTCCCAGAATGCATTGTAAAAGAGTCAGTCCTGTACCCGGAGATGGGCAGTATTTCAATTAAATGTATTTACAATATGTATTTGAGTATTTTGTAATTTGTATTTTGCTGAATGGACAACAATCAGATGTAATTTGTAACAAAATACTTGGAGAGATTGTATTTTGTGTATTTAAAATACTTAATCAATATGTCATTTTATTCTCAAATAAGACAAGAAGTTTCATCACCAGGCTTACTATAGGACCACTAAATATAGCCTATCACAGTCTTTGTCTAGATGCAATAAATCACATGACACATCCTTCTGGGTCCAGCACACTCGGTGGGAAATGTTTGCTTTCCTCAATGACCAGTAACCCAAGGAAAGAAGCTG
The DNA here is from genome assembly GCF_902362185.1 of Chanos chanos. Taxonomy (NCBI): domain Eukaryota; kingdom Metazoa; phylum Chordata; class Actinopteri; order Gonorynchiformes; family Chanidae; genus Chanos; species Chanos chanos. Next base: position 30,775,957 of record NC_044503.1, on the reverse strand, counting down.
CTTTAGTGCTCAGTACAAATTGCCTTAAGGCAGTGGTTCTCAACTCTAGTTCTGGGGTTATTTCAGAAAGCAGGGGCCTATACTACAAAGTGAGGTAAAGGGAACTTCTGGTTAAGTTAACTCAGAGTTAGTGGTAAATCTCCTAATATAAGAGCCCTATGGCTTCATACTCCTAGCAAAACAAAGCCATAGGGCTCTTCTATTAGGAGATTTACCACTTACTCTGAGTCAACTTAACCAGAGGTTACCTGGACAAGCCAGTTACCTCGCTTTGTAGTACAGCCCTCAGATTTGGTGAAAACTCAGAGTTAGTTAACTCAGAGAAAGTAGTAAACCTCCTAATAGAGGAGCCCTATGGCTTTGTTTTGCCAGGAGAATGAAGCCACAGGACTCCTCTATTAGGGGGTTTACTACTTTCTCTGAGTTAGCTAACTATGAGTTCTCACTAAATCTGCTTTCTGAAATACCCCCCTGGGGCCCACTGTCCTGCATGTCTTTGTTTTACCTCTCTTGATCTCAGAACTGACACACCTGATTCCACTGATTTGATTAATCATCAAGCCCTTGATTAGCTCAAGTAACTGTGATAATGAAGAGTTAAAACGAAAACGTGCGGGACAGTGGGCCTTGAGGTCTGGGGTTGAGAACCACTATCTTAAGATAAAGTATGTAGTAAAATACACTATCAGATATTGCTCACTGAATGTCATCAGAGGACAGAAGAACAGAGCAATTAGCAAATAGCTGTGCTCTAAAACTTGCCTGGGACAGTGGCATCTTGTAAATTGTCTTATGGAAGCCTTCATTATCAATACAACAGACTAGCTACTTTTGTTCCTAAGGACAAAATTAATGTCTAACAGCTAAATTTAGGCATTTTTACAGCAGGTAATCTCTTATACTAAATGTGTTGCATGTCTTCCATTGATTGCTTGTAAAGTTAGAGATCCAGGAAATTAGCTTACTCCACTTTCGCACTTACTGTAAATCACTCCTGAAAAAGGCATCTGCTGAATGTCTAAAGTAGTGTTACAGATCATTTTTTATGTATTTTTGTATTTTCAAATTACAAATTACTTGTATTTTAATTAAATACATTTTCTCACACCAGTATTTTGTATTTTATTTTGATACATTTGATGAGCAAGTATTTGTAATTTGTTTCAAGATCCTTTTTTATGTATTTGTGCCGTGCTATAAAGCAGGGTGTAATTAGTTGTGAAATAAAGCTGATATCTCCCATTCTGTTTTTGGCAGTAAGCAACTTAAGTTAAAAAACTTTATCTCTGTCTGTATGTCTTGTCTGTCTGTCCCTCTCTCTCTCACTCTTTCTGTTTCTCTGTTCCTCTCTCTCTCTTTTTCTCTCTCTTGCTCTTCCCCTCTCCCTCTTTCTCTCTCTGTTTGTCTGTTTGTCTATCTATCCTCCAGGTATGTTTCTCAGTCCTGATTGGAGCTTTTGGCATTGGCCAAACCTCACCAAACATCCAGGCTTTCTCCAGTGCAAGAGGGGCTGCCCACAAAGTCTTTGGTATCATTGACCATGTAAGTGACCATCCTGATCTAATTTGGCACTGTTCTGATACATCCACACACTGAGTTGGGAGATAACTCCACGTGTCTTCTGTTTTTGCCGCTTAGAACAGAACTCAAAAGAGAGGTTGCCTGTCTGAGATGAAAAGCTATTAGACTCTTGTGATGCTTTTATGTTACAGTGTCAGTTTGTCAGTCGGGCTCAGGTCCATTTGTGAGAAAGTAAGAGTTTTCGGGTAAAAACTTCCAGGAACATGTGAACGTGTAGAAGCAATAGTAGGTATTTAAGAAGTGAGTGAAATGAGATGATTAGCGAATAATAAATGAAAGAGGGAATACTTGTTTGTGGGGAAAAAAAGTCAAATGAGTATTAAGTCAAGTGGTGCCGTCCTGTTTTGTTTTTTGTGTCATGTAAAACCCTTTTAGACTATAAACAGTGATACTAAATAAACTTGAAACTTGAAAGATTGCTCAGGTGAAGAAGAGGTTGGCGAGGAAGGTATTGGTTTATCAGAAACGCAGAAACCACGGCAACAAAGGAACCGACGTTAACATTGAATTTCCTGTCTCGAACTTATGTCTTCCTTTCTCCTTTATCTCCCCGTGGAGCAAACCTGAGGAGAAGAGGTCGGGACATGGGACACACACACACACACCCTCCATTGTTTTACCCTAAACATGGCCTTGATCGAGAAGGGAGTTCAGAGTTACCACCTGCTGGGATCTAATGAACACTTTGCACAAGACGCTGCATTTTACAATGTGTGCTGCCTGTTTGTACAATACACTTTACAAAACGTGCATATTTGTTATCCACGCTTCTCCTGTTTCCGCAGCATTTGACTTCATCTCCAGACACAATGTGGTGTTGTTTACTGTACTTCACTGTATTGTGTAGTACTTTGACCTCATGTTGATTTATATGCATTTTATATTGCCTGTGTTATAGCTACACTACAATTTTTTTTTATGCCTTATGTGTCTAAAGGTTAATATTTTATGCTAACCAGGAACTTTTTTTTTTCGTTGACTTTTGTAAAAAGTGAAAAATGGTAATAAACTGAATGGTGTTTGTTTGAGACTCACTGTGTATGGTTTGTTTTTCAGGAGCCCAACATTAACAGTTTCTCAGATGAAGGTCACAAACTGGACTCAGTGAAAGGGAACATTGAGTTTAAAAACATTCATTTCAGTTACCCATCACGACAGGATGTCAAAGTAAGTTCAGCTGGTTTACAGATATATGAAATGCAACACATATTTATCACATCAGTATTTCTCATCATTTTTTAATATGTTTATTAAGAATTATTTGGTGTCTAATATTTTTTAGTTGTTTAGATGCTGTAAGCTACACTGAAATTGTAAGATGTTGTCATTCTGAATGGTGTGCGTGTGTGTGTAGGTACTGAATGGAATGAACTTGAAAATCAGTAGTGGACAGACCATCGCTCTGGTGGGGAGTAGTGGGTGTGGCAAGAGTACCACCGTTCAGCTGCTGCAGCGTTTCTACGACCCGCAAGGGGGAACAGTATGTGTCACAGAGAGAGAGAGAGAGAGTGTACTGCAGTAACCCTTCAAAATGCTCTTCTTTCTTTCTTTCTTTCTTTCTTTCTTTCTTTCTTTCTTTCTTTCTTTCTTTCTCTCTTTCTTCCTTCGTCTTCCTCACTCTCACCCTCATTGTTCCTCTCTCTCTCACTTTGTTTAATAGAATAAGTTGTTGCAATTCTGTTTCTCACCAAGTATATTGCACTCTTCTCTACACTCTCTCTCTCTCTCTCTCTCTCTCTCTCTCTCTCTCTCTCTCTTTCTCTCTTTATGTGCGTAGGTGAGTATAGATGGTCATGACATCCGTTCTTTGAACGTGAGTCATCTGAGGAAGCTGATTGGAGTCGTGAGTCAGGAGCCCGTTCTGTTCGCCACCACCATCGCCGAGAACATACGTTATGGACGTGAAGATGTCACTCAGGCCGAGATCGAGCAGGCCACACGAGAAGCCAACGCCTACGATTTCATCATGAAACTCCCAAATGTAAGACACAGCTCACTGTGCAACCATGCAGTCTGTTAAAAATAATCCAGTTAAACACTTGTTAGCTCGTAAATTGTAGACAGTAAAGTCTCAATGATAAAAATATAAAAATATGTTATTGGTATTTCAGTTCTGAATCTGTGAGCACCTGGTAATTCCATTAGTAATATGACATCTAAGAGAAATTAAATATAATCAGTAGTTATGAAGCTGTATAAATACTAGAAAGATTGTTGTTATTGGTTGTAACATCCAGATATCTAACGCAAGAGCAGAAACACCCAGTCAAAAACAAAATCGTCACATTGGGAAAGACATCCTCCTACAGCGAAATGACTCAAAACAAAACGAAAATTATTGGTTTAAGTCTTGTCTCATGAATTTTTCACAGAAATTCGATACACTGGTTGGAGACAGAGGCACCCAGATGAGTGGTGGCCAGAAACAGCGAATCGCAATCGCCCGTGCTCTCGTACGCAATCCCAAGATCCTCCTGTTGGACGAGGCCACATCTGCGTTGGACACCGAGAGCGAAGCCATTGTACAAGCGGCCCTGGACAAGGTACACACGCCATGTTATTCTACACCTCAAACATATTTACGTTCCCAATTACTGACGTGTTTCCTCATCCCAGACAAGCCGTTTCCCGAATGTTCACAAAAAAAGCAAATGCAACTTTAGAGGGCTGTACCAGCGTCACATTAAGTTAATTATTTATGTTGCTAATTCAGTTACCATGGTAAAACATCTGTGTGGTGTAAGATGACTGGTGTTCTGCATAACCAAACTCTTACTATACAAATTCACATAGGGAGTGCCAGTAGAATTTGAATGCCATTGAAATGGAAATTGAATTTTTGTTTGCATTCGTAGGTGAGGTTAGGTAGGACCACCATCATTGTCGCCCATCGCCTGTCAACCATCCGAAATGCCGATGTCATCGCCGGCTTCCAAAACGGAGAGATTGTGGAGTTGGGCACACATGACGAACTGATGAAGAGGCAGGGGGTTTACCATTCTCTCGTCACCATGCAGGTGAATTTACAAAACAGCACAACATTGTACAAACTGCACGTACACTGTGTGTACATTACATTAAGATATGATGTGAACACACACACACCAGCACAGCAACACAACACAACGCAACACAACAAAATCCATCCCAGCACCATCCACCCCAACTCAACCCGCTCAAACACTGCTCTGTTGTGGTCTTACCCATGTTCTGTTCTCCTAGACATTTAAGAGTGCGGAGGAGGAGGAGGAGGGCAGCGAGGAGGTGGCTTTTGACGAGAAGAGTCCTTCAGCGACGTCCGTGACAGAACACACACTCTTCAGACAGAACTCCAAAGGCTCCTTTGTTGGGTCTGAGAAAGAAAAGAAAGACAATGGTGACAAAGAGACAGAGGAGGTAAGTGCTTGTCCAAAAAAAGAGCAGGATGAAGGGAGGAATGGAGGGATTAAAGACTCTCTTTCACCTTAAAGGAAAGGAAGAGGTCCTCAGTTTTTGTTTATTATTTCTATTTTTGCTGCCATTAATGTCTCCTTTAGTTTTTCTCTTTGAAAGGGATGACACATCTTGAAATATGATTTTGGTTTTAGTCTCTCACTCATGTTTAATAGAATAAGTTGTTGCAAATCTGTTTCTCAAAAAGTATGTTGCACTCCTCTCTGCGCTCTCTCTCTCTCTCTCTCTCTCTCTCTCTCTCTCTGTTTTTCTGCAGGAGGAGAAACCTCCAGAAGTTTCCTTCCTAAAGGTTTTGAGTTTGAATAAGCCTGAATGGCCTTATATGGTAGTGGGTATTTTCTGTGCCATCCTTAACGGAGGCCTGCAGCCTGCTTTTTCTATCGTTTTCGCCAAGATCGTCGCTGTAAGTCACATAACACACACACACATAAACACGTATACACAAACACACACACACACACACACACATTTGTATTGATATCCTAGTGGGCACTTCTCATTGACTCTTATTACCCTGTAACTAAAGAATACTAACCTATCCCTAACCCTAACTCTATCCCTAACCCTAACCAAAGAAATGTTTTGACAGTAACAACAATATAGTTTAGAAAAATGATGTTCTCCTAGTGGGGACCAGCATCTGACCCCTACGATCCCCAGGAAGATACCAATACATGTTACACACACTCACATACACTCCTAGTTCATTGTCTTAGAGTTCTCTCTCTCTCTGTCTTTTTCAGGTGTTCGCTGAACAAGATCAGGAAGTTGTGAGAGAAAAATCCAATCTCTTCTCTCTGCTGTTTGTTCTTATTGGTGTTGTCTCCTTTGTCGCACTCTTCTTCCAGGTGTGTGTGTGTGTGTGTGTGTGTGTGTGTGTAAACTCTTGCATTTGGGAACACCACATAAACTCTTGTATTTGGAAACACATCATATTTGCCTTAAATAAGGGAGAATAGTAACACTACTCAGTATCAAACCACTCACTCATTACCTAAGCCGCTTATCCTAATCAGGGTTGCTGGAGCCTATCCCAGCGCTCATTGGGCGAATTATCATAATTTACCCCAGACAGGTCGCCAGTCTATCGCAGGGCAGACACACAAACACACACACTCACACACACATTCATACCGGGGGGCAATTTAGCGTCTGTAATTCACCTAACCTGCATGTCTTTGGACTGTGGGAGGGAACCGGAGCTCCCGGAGGAAACCCACGCAGACACAGGGAGAACATGCAAACTCCTTACAGAAGGATCCTGGCCGCCTGGCTGGGAATCGATGCGACAGTGCTACCCACTGCACCACCGTGTCGCCCGTGTTGTTGACCTTGATTTCACTGAAATATATCAGTTTCCCCCTATAAATAAAACTGCAGACTTAACTCAAACACAGCAGGTTGAAAAAAAAAGCAGTGGCTTTTGGTGAATGGTTTCCACGGTGACGAGTTTCCCTCTCCTTTAAAAGAGTGCACGTGAGATGGTTCTGTCCCTTAACATTAGTGGCAATCCTTCCTTTCTGTTATCGATCTGTCAATCATTGACTCAGAAGATCCACATCACATGGACATGTCCAGACAAGTCCTGTGTATGCAAAAGTCATAGTTTAGTTACGTAATTTTTCCGAAATAAAGGCAGAACAGTAATAATTACTAGTGCAGTACTTCACGTGTCAGCGTGTTCTTTTAATGTAAATACACAAAACTGTTCTGCAGATTTACGCAGTTTTAAAAGAGTCTGAAAATACTGTTTGTTTTTTTAGAGCTTCTAACAAGCCTTTTCAATGAACTGTTTTGTAGATTTTAAAGCCATAAACACCCTTATAAATTTTTGATTCGACTTTTAAATCCTAATGCTTACCTAGACCTTGAATGCCTTAAATTGAAATCTTACTTGCAAATTTAAATTCTTAGTCCTAAACCTGAGCTGAAACCTAACCTAAACCCTATCCAAGACTGCAGATACAGCTAGCATTATCAAACATGTCCATCATTAACTGTGGTCAAGGTGTTTGTACAATGAACATTGGTGGGTGTTTTGAAAAAACCTCATATTGATTCTTTTCTTTGTCAGGGTTTCTGTTTTGGGAAAGCTGGTGAGATTCTGACAATGCGTCTGAGGTACAAGGCCTTTAAAGCAATGATGAGACAGGTACGACACACGTGGGAGTGTGTGTGTGTGTGTGTGTGTTTGTCTATGTTCGTGTATATGGTAATCTACACATCACCCAATAAACAATTGCAACAAATTAATAAAAGAAGTAACAAGTTAGTCTCTCTTTAAAGAGAGAAAGAGAGTTTAGCATTCCTTTTAAGGTTGAGTCTACATATAAGTGTGAATAGATTCACATGTGAGAACAGACCGTACCCCCAGTTCTAACTCTCTCTGTGCGTCTCTGACTTTCTCTCTGTCTGTGTGTGTGTGGTACAGGACTTAGGCTGGTATGACAACCCTAAAAACAGTGTGGGAGCTTTGACCACCAGACTGGCAGCAGATACCGCTCAGGTTCAGGGCGTAAGTATCTCAACGTCTTTCTCAAGGCGCTCAGTTCACGTGTTCGCCCCCTGTTCAAAGACATCGATGAATCACGAGGACATAAAAAAAATATATCTCCAATTTTATCTGATTCACTTACAATCTAATTACTCATTGCTTCAGCCTAATCATAGGACAAACTTCACAGTCGTCACGCACAGTCATCCAATAAATTATATATATGACAAAATTTATCATATTCTCTCATAAATGCTGGTTTTTGTCCTAGGTTTAGTTTTACTCAAGAGAATATAATTTAGAAAAAAGGCTAAAATAAAAAAAAACCCAACAATAACATGTGAAGACCAACTAATAAGATGAAAACAAACAAACAAAATCAAACGACTAAAGAAGTTGTGAAAAAATGACGTGATTCTTGTCTAGATCGCTCTCTTGACTGGTTCTGTTGGATTTTTTTCCCCCAACAGGCGACAGGTTTGAGGTTGGCAACGTTGGCCCAGAATGTGGCCAACCTTGGAACGTCCATCATCATCTCCTTTGTGTACGGTTGGCAACTCACCCTCCTCATCCTCTCCATCGTGCCCATCATGGCCATCGCTGGTGCCATCCAGGTGAAGGTCTTGGGTGGCCACGCTGCAAAGGACAAGAAAGAGCTGGAGCAGGCGGGGAAGGTACGCAGAACAAACAAAACACGCAAGCGAAAACGACCTCTTATCAGAAAGATATAACAGCTACCCGTCTCTGTTGTCATAAATCTCCTCTCACATGTTCCATGGTTGTTTCTCTCTCTCTATCTCTCTTTCTTTCTCAGATTGCTACAGAGGCCATTGAGAATATCAGAACTGTTGTGTCTCTCACCAGAGAGTCCAAGTTTGAGACTTTGTATCAGGAGAATTTAGTTGTGCCATACAGGTATGTAAAAACAAACAAACAAACAAAAACAAATAACATTAAATGCAAGAAACCCCAACTAGCCATTTTCTTTCAACCACACCAGACAGCACCCCGTTATGGTATTTATAGGAGTTAAAACAAAATATCTTCATAAATTTTGTGATTAATCCTAAAATAATTATTTAAGTACTCATTCCTGTAACCAACACAGTGTTTCACATTATATTTTTTTTCTCCTCTTCCTCAGAAATGCCAAGAAGAAAGCCCACATTTTTGGCTTTACCTTCTCCTTCTCCCAGGCCATGCTCTACTTTGCTTACGCTGGCTGCTTTAGGTTCGGCGCCTGGCTTATCGAACAGAAAATGATGACTTTTGAGGGCGTCTTTCTGTGAGTGTTTCCATGCCCGATCATTCCTTTTCACACTTTACCCACAGATTTATAGCTTAGATATCAGTATATCAGAAAGTGGGGTCAGTTTAGATTTTAGAGATAAACCAAAGCAAAACTTACTCAGCGTAGTCTTTTATATGTATCCTTGATTTGATTTATTATTCTTGGAAAGGGATCATAGGGTTTCCAAACATTCCCACATTTGTTTGCACATTCACTAATTACACACACACACACACACACACACACACACACAGGTACAAAGGCAGTACATCCGTATAGTTCACTAAAGTGATTGCTCCTGCCGTGGAGAGTGAGAGACTCAGGTTAATGCTATAAAAGGCCAGGCAGCTATAGGTTTAATGATTTCACACAAAGGAAATGTGTGACAGGTCAAGTTGGCTAAAGGGGAGGACAAGGGATGGTCCTGTCGCCATGGAGACCGTGGAACGTGACAGGCGACCCGATCAGTGCTTTGCTTGCAAGATAGAAGCACATAATTACTTATGCTATGGAAAAAAAAACAAACGAAAAACAGAACACTGTTAATGATCTTCCTTACATAGATCAACACACTCTTCGTTTAAGTATGCATTGTCCTAGAGTGTTAACAGTCACTTATTTAAAATGACATTTATTTCTGATAGCGGATAAGGAGCGGATAAGATCACCGTGTGGACTGATGATTAAATAAAAACCACAGGACACATTAAGTTCACACACAGATTCTGTGTGTCATAGCACCACACTGAAAGCTCTAAATGACAGTCGTCGTGTTTTGGAATATTTTTAACTGTAAGGACCGATAAGAAACAGGTTTTTCCAAATGACGCTGGTTGGTGTGCTGTAGATGTCAGGAGTACTTGTTTTTTTTTTAATTTCTGTGTGTGTGTGTGTGTGTTTATTATATCTTTATCATGTTGTTGGAGTATATAGGTGTGAGTTGTGTGAGGGATATGTATAACTTTATTTATCTAAAAGAAATAGTTTTTATGGTGTTTTGGCTTGAAGTGTATCTCATCCAATAATCTTATATTCCTATCACCATTTTCTTCTTCAGTTTTCAGTTAACTTACTGTTGATAAACATTAACCTCTATTTCTCTCCTGTCTCAGTGTATTCTCTGCAGTGGTTTACGGAGCGATGGCTGTAGGAGAAGCTAACTCTTTCACTCCAAATTACGCCAAAGCCAAGATGTCTGCCTCTCACATCTTCATGCTCCTCAGCAGAGTCCCAGCCATCGACAATGACTCGGAGGAGGGAGACTCACTGGTAACACATGCACGCATGCACACACACACCACACACACACACTCACATGCTCACAAGCATATCCTGCCTTTAATCTATTTCACAGCTCTCAGATCTACCAGATGACCTCCTTCCCAAAGACCTAATATGATGCAGTTATATATCATTACACCGCTTATAAATCATCCCCGAGATCCTTTTATGCCTTATCCATGATACCTTGCTTCTTTAGGTGGTACGTTTGTTCATTTGAAGTTTATCTGACAGGAAAACCTGTCAAACTTGTAAAAACCAAAGCTATGAGCTAACATTGCTATCTGTAACTATCATGTATGCTAAGAATGTTATCTGTTGTAGCTGATCTGTATCTGTAGATTCTGAACTGTTATCTGACATTCTTTAAGCTTTTGCATGTTCAAGTGTCAATACTTTGATATTGCCGCGAATATTGTCAGATACTACAGACGTCATCAACTATTAGCAGTGTCTGTTACACAAATAAAGCTATCTGTTATGGTTATGGCTAAGATTAACAGCATTGCTGTTCTGAAATTCAAATTGCTGTTGTGTTCAGTGGTGCTCATTCCTATAATAATATTGGTTTTGGTTCTTACCCCTTTTATTCGTTTGAATACTGCTGTTCTGAAAGTCAGTTTACAGTGTTCATTGGCGCTTATTCATTTTATATTGTCAGCTTTGGTTCATCCCCATTTGGTTCTCCCACCTCACTGTTTCTCAAAATTAGTCACTGATTTTTTTTTTTTGTTGTTGTTTGACTTAAGGTTTAATTTTCTGATGTGTAATGTGCTTGTGAAGCAATACTGTCAAATTCTAAACTCTCTCTCGTCCTCTCTCTCTCTCTGTCTCTCTCTCCCTCTCTCTGTCTGTCTCCGTCTCTTTGTAAAGGATAAATTTGAGGGCAACGTGTGCTTCGAGGACGTGCGGTTCAACTACCCGACGCGGCCGGCGGTTCCCGTGCTGCAGGGCCTGAGGCTGAAAGTGAAGAAGGGACAGACCTTGGCTTTGGTGGGCAGCAGTGGCTGTGGAAAGAGCACCACCATCCAACTGTTAGAGCGGTTCTATGACCCTCTGGAGGGCCGAGTGGTGAGAACACACACACATACACACACACACACACAAACAAAGAGAGAGAGACAGCACAACACAGACAGATTTTTGCACACACACAGACCTACAAAAAATTTTTTCACATCACTATTTTACTGACAGGTAAGCTTTATGACTGGAGTAGGTTGCTGACAAACACACACCTACACATACACACACACACACACACACACACAGTTAATCAGTAACTGCCAAACAGTAAAAAACTGACAAAAAAGTCTACTATGAACAAAGGCATTATATTACTGTACAAGTCAAGGCCAAAGATGATAAACTTTTATTATTAGTATTATTTAGAGCCCAGTATCACTATAGATAGTCTCAAAAGGCTTTACATGTCTATACCGAAGTCAAATCAGAATTATAAGAAAAGATTACTCAGACACATGCAAATACATGGAGAGAGCAGCTGCGACATCAGTCGAGTCTCTGTCTATACAGAGTTCACCAAGCCACTACCTCACTGGCACACCAGGATATCTCATTTGGTTCATTCAAATCCAAAGCAAACAGTGGCAGAGAAACTGCTTCATGGCCCCACCTGCTGGTGGTGTAAGGACTCTACACCAGGCCACTACCTCACTGGCACACCAATAGCGCTTTTCCACTAGGATGGTGCCGGTGCGGAGCCAGTGCTGCCTTGGTGCCTTTTGAGAACCGGCCTGCATTTCCACAGGTTTGGGAATCGAACGTTACGTCGCAAAAGTTTGGGTAATTTTCGTAGGGAAAATATAATGTCAGACAGAACGCATCTGCTTGCTTTTTATAAATTTACTTTTACAAGAGGCTTCCACACAGTGACACACCTCACAAATTTTGCCCTAAAAGTTTTTGCTCTGGGGGCAAAATTTATGAAATAAGTATGTCTGTCACCTAGCTCTAAAGTTTAAATGAGTGTTTAAATGAAGGTCAGCAGTGGTCTATTTGCACCAGCCAGAGCAGAGAGAGAGAGAGAGAGAGCTTTTTCTAACGCTCTGGGTACGACTACGTTTGTGTAACAGCCTGCGTTGATATCGACACAAATTGTTGTCTATACATCTTTTAATCATATACATATTTTCATGCTATATATAGCCTTTAGCTTACCGCTATCTTGGTCAGACTTTTTTTGTTACTCCCGCCTCTCTAGAGAATGCCACGCACCAAACACAGAAAACGCTGAACTGATTTGTTCTCCCGTGGTTTTTATTTGCATAGCCCCTGACATCAGCGGTTCCAACTTTTAGGACCAGCAATTCTGTGGTGCCGTCCCGGTGCCAGCCTTTTGGCATCGGCATCAGTATTCTTTCAGTGGAAAAGCGTGGCCCCGGTGCTCGATTAGGCACCAGCACCGCGTCACTGGAAAAGGGGATGTCTCATTTAGTTCATTCAAATCCAAAGCAAACAGTGGCAGAGAAACTGCTTCATGGCCCCACCTGCTGGTGGTGTAAGGACTGTACACCTTTTGATCCTGAACATGCAGTGAAAACAGCTTTCAGACTTGTGAATGTATCGGAAGAATTTCAGCAACTTGCCACAAACCCTGTCTCAAACCTGCCAAAGACGTTTCTAGACCTTTAAATGACTTGATTGGTGGTGATTATGAATTTACATACGATGAGATAAAATAATGACTGATCGACTTTGCGTCGCCGTGCAGATGCTGGACGACAACGACGTGAAAAGACTCAACATCCACTGGCTGCGTTCTCAGCTGGGCATCGTATCCCAGGAGCCAGTGCTGTTCGACTGTAGCCTGGCAGAGAACATCGCTTACGGAGACAACAGTCGTCAGGTCACCCAAGAAGAGATTGAACAGGCAGCCAAAGCCGCAAACATCCACTCTTTCATTGAAAGCTTGCCTCAGGTAAACAACAAACAAAAACAAAAAAAAGTAAATAAATCTGATGCACACTGATCTCTTTCACAGGGAATTCCTTAAGGATACAAGTACGTTGTTTAGTTGTTCATTCATCCATCTATCAACTGTATTGTCCTTCCATTATAACCCAATTGTAGAATTTAAATTACAGTCATAATGTGGTAATGTGTGTCTATTAACTTTTTTCACATTTTATGTTTGTTTGTAGAAATACCAAACGCAGGCAGGGGATAAGGGTACACAGCTGTCAGGTGGGCAGAAACAACGCATTGCCATAGCGAGAGCGATCCTTCGCAACCCCAAAGTACTGCTATTGGACGAGGCCACATCCGCGCTGGACACAGAGAGTGAAAAGGTACATGCCCCAGTCTTACCTTACACTCTGAACGTAAAAAGACAGAGATTACATACAGCAAAACAGGCTTATTCTTAAAGTGTTAATTTGACGTTTTATCTCTTTTCTTGCTCTCTCCTCTCTTTCGTTTTCCTTTTCTGTTACTCTCTCTCTCTCGTTGGGAGCAGATAGTTCAGGAAGCGTTGGATAAAGCGCGTGAGGGAAGAACGTGTATCGTGGTGGCTCACCGTTTGTCCACCATTCAGAACGCCGACCGCATCGCCGTGTTCCAGAACGGCGTGGTGGTGGAACAGGGAACGCACCAGCAGCTGCTCAACCAGCAAGGAGTCTACTACAGTCTCGTCACCTCCCAAATGAGTCACAGCACATAGAGACTTTGTTCTTTTTTTCTGAATATGTTTCAAAAAAAAAAGAGAGAGAGGGTGAGAGAGAGAGAGAAAAAAAGGACAATTTTTTACTGAAGAATTGGTTGGTTGGGATGCAGATGAGGTTATATTTGGGGGGACAGAACTGCGTTCAACAATTTGTGACCTTGAAACACACACACATACATACACACACACACACACACACACACACACACTGCACTTCACACATTTAAAACTTTTTACAGTTCTACAATACATTTCACTTCAATGCACTTATAACTGATATCTATTTTATCAGGTCGCATTCATCGTTTCATCTTCCTGGCTGATTTGAAAGACCCTCTTTGTTTTTTGTTTTTTTGTGATGGGGCTGTGTCGTCATGGCGATAGCTCACATTGTCAAAGAGACTGTTGTCAAGCGCAACAGCACCAAACAGGTTTGGGTCAAATCAGACATAGACCTAAACTTTTTTATTTTTCAGTGATTGTATTCTAAACATGAATCGAGTTCTAATGAAGTATATTGAAAATGTGCCTTTTTTGTACACAGCACTGAAATGAGGCATTGCACTCAATTTCTCTCTATTTAAGACAAGGGGCATTGTATGTGATCATTCAAGAGGACCAAAGAATTTTATTTATCTTCTGTCCGCAGTGGGCTAAGACCCAAGCACTTAATTGTGAAACTAATGTATAGAGAAGGGAAGTAATATTGACTTTCTATTATTCTGCTCTGAACGTGGAACATTGGAGTATGAGTATTGGAGCTCGATTGGAGTATGACTGTTATTTTGTATGCTTCCTGTTTACAACTTGAAACAAAGTTTCTCATTCGTTTTCATTGGCGTAAATGAAGTGTAAGTTTCTATTATTTGGGGGAGTGGGAGGAGGATTTGTTTAAAAATCTGGGGTTCAGATTTAAATAATGAAGAGTAACTGTGGATATCTACAGAAGAACATAACACATGCTACAGTTTTCATTTTTGGGTTGTGTGTGGTAACACAGCCAGTGATTAGCTGGGTTAGTTTTACATAACATGTAACTTATTCACACTTTCATGGGTTTGCTGTGTGCTGAACTTCAAGTGAACAAACACTTTTGTTTTTCCAATTCTAGTTTTTTATTCATTCACAGATAACATTCAGTTCAGCTGAGCATTTACGAAGCAGTGCTTGAAGTTCCTGGTGATTACTTGTTCTTACAGTTTGCTAGTGCAAGTGCAGTGGTTTTAAAAACTCTTGAAATCTCCATCTATTTTCCTCTATAACTCTACAATCTTGTTGTGTGAACCATTCAGTCCGGCGTACAAACAGAGAAATGGGGTGTGCATTTTTACAAATCAAACTGGTCAGACAAGATACTCACCTTAACTAATCATCACAATCTCGTGTAAGTTAGAAACAGCCCTAATATGTAAGGCATGGACCTCAAAACAAAAATCAAAACAAAGACAGGAGAAAATGCCATAGAAAACAAATATATGATTTAAAACAACAACAAAAAACAGAATTTATACAAAAATAACATTCCATAATATTCTTAAGTGCAACTGTGTATGTCAGGCTCTATTCAGATTATGTTAGAAAACACAGCTTAATTTGGTTAAGAAATTATTTGCATTGTTATTGTGCATAACTGCATTGATAATTGCATGACTGCAGCTAAGAAGAGAATTACAGCACTTCCTGTTCTTTTATTTCCCCCTCTCCTTTGCTCACTGATGTTCATGCCTTGATGATGACATCCTTTTTATTGCCACTTCAAAATTCAACACAAATCAGTCAAACTTCTCTTATTGTGATTGCTCTTTTTTTCCCATTAAACTAAAAAGTTCAATATCTGCTTGTACAGTATCTGCTTGTACACTAGCCCTTCAGGAAAGGTAAACTTGGAAAGCCTCAGTTTTATGTGGACGTCCATCACAAGCTGGTGGAGCTAATGAAACACAGTGTAGTTTAAGCATGGGATTTTGATTTCCATAACAAATATGAACCCCAGTGTTTTCCTATGTCAGTTGGATTATAACATCACTCTGTTGAACAAACTGTCTGTATGAAATTGCATTGATAACACTGAACTGACAATGGTACCTGCAATGTAGATTTTATAACTTGCAGATGTGAGCTGCTTTTAATCAATTGAATTGATTAGTCATATGCCTCTGATTATTCTGTGTTGCTGATATATGCATTACTCATTTCTCACGTCTTTCAACAGACAGAGTAAACCTGAATATTCCAAGCACTGAGAGGTGCTGTACCGATCACAGAATTTTATAATTTTTTAAATAAAAATGGATGTTAAAGTCCTGCCGAGTGTCATTTGTCAGCTGATCAAAAAACAAGGGGACAAACTAAGGCACCTTAAACTAGAAAGGAGTCACTGCTCACTGTTCACAGTGTGTGTGTGCAATCACTGAAACTTAACTAGTAGGGGTATACAGAGTTATAAGGGACTGAAGGTATGATGGGGCGGAGCCTCTTGTGGCCTGATAGGCCCGCACCAGTGTCTTGAACTGGATGTGGGCAGCTACCGGAAGCCAGTGGAGCACAGTAAGCAGTGGAGTGACATGGGAGTGCTTAGGGAGGTCATGGATACAATAGAAAAAAATGTAACCGTGGGGAACGATAGGAGCAACAGCACCCAGTCCAGTGGTGTAACCTACCAGACTGGTGGAAAGGACAAAATTACCTCCTCCTCCACTGTCAGGGAAGATGAAGAATGGAGGTGAGAGAAAGAGAGAGAGAGCACGCACGTATAATGCATTCTCTGGTCATCAGTGTATTTTTCTTGTGCTGCAGCTAACCAAACCAACAGGCAGTACAAACATATTAACACTACACTGGCACTTAACAATATCAATATGCTAAAGCACACCTTTTACTGTAAAGTGGATCTGCGAACAAGTCTGGAACAGGAAGTCCCTCCTCTTTAGCAGTAAGTTATAGGCCAAGGAGATGTCTGTCAAAACCTGACAAATACACAGTGGAAATCAAATGCAAATCCAGAATCTTTAACCCTTCTTCCATATGAAATGCACTGAGAGTACACACACACACACTCACCTTTTCCATTCTGTGCTTCATTCATCAGTTTGTTGTGTTTGTTAAAGGTTGTATGTAGTGCTTGTCTCCTCTATTCAATCTACACACAGAGAGAACACATTTCTATTTAAGGCTGTTCACTTCAACAGAATAGAACACATCTCTGTCAGGATTGGACGGTATAAAGGTATTATGGTATACTGCGAAATGCCGATGGTATGAGTTTCAGTACCGTCAAAAATACAGATGCTTCTCTTTTTCTATATCCTGATGCGGAGATTGAGGTGAGGTATTGTAGTGCACAGCAGGTGCCACCAGAGGTCAGTCTACCAGTAACAAATCATCATCATCATCATTTTCTGCTGCTTATCCATAATCAGTTCGCGGTGGCAGCAGGCTGCGGAGGGTAGCCCAGATATCCCTTTCCCCACCTACAACCACCAGGTCCTTCTGGGGATCCCAAGGTGTTCCTAGGCCAGTTAAGATATATAATTCCCCCAGTGTGTCCTGGGTCTGCCCCTGTGTCTCCTCCCAGTTGGTCGTGCCCAGAACACCTCTACAGGGAGGCACCCAGGGGGCATCCTGACTAGGTACCCGAATCACCTCAACTGACTCCTTTCAATGCAGAGGAGCAGCGGCTGTACTCTGAGCTCCCCCGGGTGTCTGAGCTCCACACCTATCCCTAAGGGTGCACCCAGCCACACTGCAGAGGAAACTCATTTTTGCCGCTTGTATTCACGATCTCATTCTTTCGGTCACTACCCAGAGCTCGTGGCCATAGGTGAGGGTCGGAACAAATGGAGGGCTTTGCCTTCTGGCTCAAGTCCCTCTTCACCACGACGATCCGGTTCAACGACGGCATTACTGCCGCCGCTGCCCCAATCGGCCTGTCAATTTCCCTCTCCATTTTACCCTCATTTGTGAACAAGACCCCGAGATACTTGAACTCCTCCACATGAGGCAGTAACTCAGTCCCAACTTGGAGGGGTCAAGCCACCCTTTGCAAAGAGCAGAGACACAGTCCTGAGTCACCTGTACTGGACACCCTCCTCACCCCGACTGCGCTTTGAAATCTTGCACCAGCAAACATGGCACCCCATACTCCCTCAGCACTCCCCACAGGACACCCCGGGGAACATGGTCGTAAGCCTTCTCCAGAACCACAAAACACATGTAGACTTGATTGCCAAACTCCCATGACCCCTCCAGTGCAAGGGTGAAGAGCTGGTCCACTGTTCCATGGCCAGGAAGGAATCCACATTGTTCCTCCTGGATCTGAGGTTTGACAATCAGCCACAGTCTCCTTTCCAGTACCCTGGAGTAGGCTTTCTCAGGGAGGCTGAGCAGTGTGATCCCCCGTTAACTGGAGCACACTCTCCGGTCCCCCTTTTTAAAAATGGGAACCACCACCCCAGTCTGCTACTCCGCAAGCACTATACCCGACCACCACGCAATGCTGAAGAGGCGTGTCAGCCATGACAGCCCAACAACATCCATAGCCTTCATTTCAAGACGTATCTCATCCACTCCTGGCGCCTTGCCACTGCGGAGATTCCTAACTGCCTCAGTGACCTCTGCCAGGGAGATGGGTGACGAGCCCCCCAAATATTAAGGCCCTGTCTCCTCTGCAGAGGGCGTGTTGGTCAGGTTTAGGAGCTCCTCAAAGTGTTCATCCCACCATCTGATGTCAATTTAAATAAAACCTTACCAATACAACATTTTATGATATCAATATTCAATCCAGTATACTACTCTTTTAAAACAAACACGAATTAAATGAAAACTCTGACGAATGTGGGCCCACGCACACACACTCGCATACAATACTCCACAGATGGAGCAGTCAGCTCTATCATTGCAGGCCTGTGTCATTGCTGGTGTTCCATGAGGCCACACACAAGCTAGCCGCTTCACTTGACAGAGTAAAAACAAAAATATAGCTGCAAGCAGCAATGATGGTGGCACCAGGTAGAAGACTAATCAGAACAACCCCTGAACAAGAGACCAGTCCATCACAGTGTGAGCAGACATCCCTTGGTGGGACTTTCAGCGAAGCAGGGACCCAGGCCCAGCCCAACAGTTCCCCTCACTTGGGTGCTTGCAAGTTGGGTAGGAAAGGGAGTCCCAAAAGTTCTCCCCATTAGGGTGCCTGAAAGTCAGGTAGGAACGGGAGCTTCCCTGGGGCCTGGAGGTCAGCTGGGGACTAGAACTTCATTCCGGGCGCTAAGTCCCACTCAGGAACCAGGGACTCAGGCTTGGGCCAAAAATTACCCCCACCAGGGTGTGTGCAAGGCAAGTATGGATTGCCCAGGTGGTCCCCTAGCCTGGTTCCCCGGAGCCCCAAGGTGCACTACCCAGCACTCCGTTGGTCCCCAGGCACCCACTCTTGAACACGGGTACGCTGCCTTCACAATACACCTGCTTAAAGAGGCCCGACCATAAAACTGGAATTTTTGCAGATACGCTCAAGTCTCTCCCTCTACCAGGGGGTCAGATGTCGATTTGGTCTACCAGGCAGTCCGGCCTCTGTAAGTCCTGCTAGGTGTGGTGATGATAGTTCACGGGCTTAAGAGTGGGTGCCCAGGGCCCAAAGGAGAGCCAGGTTCTGGCCCAGCGCTCCTGGGAGGGAGGCAGAGGCCCAAGTTTCCCCCCATTTGGGTCAAGGTAAGTGGGCATGGATGGGTGAGAGGTTCCCAGGGCCTGGAAGTTCGTCCTGGGGTGATGAGTAATACACTTTTATGTGTTTTTCTGCTATAGCGCCCTCATGTGGCCAAATTTCACCAAAAGTTGCAGTGGGCCAAGACATCAACTTAACAATGAGGCGTACTACATTTGGCATCAATCCATGCAAGCACTGCTGAAATATACTCCCTTCTTCTTTTAGAGGCTTCGCCATCAAAGTTCAAAGGATCACGGCAGCCATACTGTTTGTCCTAGCAAAATTCTTTAGAACATTTTTCGTCAGGCTTCTCCATAGATGATGTAGACCAAATTTGGTGGTGATAGGCTCAACAGTCTAGGACTAGTTTACAAAGGTAGGGTTTATGAACAGTTCAAAATGGCGGAAAATGAAATACGGTGATTTTTGAAAAACTGTGTCCATTTCACTCGGCATGAGACAGGGATTAAGGGAAGTAAAAATGATTGTTCTAGGCCAAATAACTTAAAAGTTATAGGCAAAAATGTACTATGAACTTTGGCCTGTTAGGTAGCACTAGAGTCAATGATGGAACAACACCAAATTTGTTAGCTGGGCACCTTGGGCTGTGCTCTGTGAGGATGCCAAATTTCACCAGGATCCATTGAGGGCTTCCATGGGCTCCTATTGAAAACAACTGAAATTTGTTAAAAGCAAGATGGCCGACAAACTAAACGAACAACACCTAGGGTTCATAAAATCCCAGTTAGGCCTCATTACTGTGATGATGCACAAGAGATTTCGTTGAAATGTCTGCTTTTGTCTTGGAATACATTTTTATGTGTTTTCCTGGTATGGCGCCACCATGTAGCCAAACTTTATGAAACTTGGCAGGGACCTGGTATTCCCTCTCTCAATGATGTGTACCAAGTTTCGCAACAATCCCTCGGAGCATTGCTGAGATATACTTACTTCCTGTTTTGGTGGCATTGCCATCAAATTTCCTGGACAACAGTGGCCATATCCTTTGACATAGCAAAATTCTTTTTACAACGTTTGATTAGACTACCTTGTAGATTATTTGTACCAAATTTGGAGGTGATCAGATCAATGGTCTAGGACTAGTTTGCAAAAGTATGTTCTTCAAAAAATTAAAAACGGTGGAAAATCTAATTAAGCAGAGATTGACGGCAATGGATGCATTCGACTTCACATGACCCGAGGATTAGGATAAACAGTTCAAAAGTTATGAGCAAAAAATTAGCCTGTTGTTGGTGCTAGAGGGATGCATTGATTGACCCCAAATTTGGGACCTGGATACTTTGGACTGTCCTCTATCAATGTGCCAAATTTCACTACTTTTTACCATACGGATCTAGGGGCTGCCAGAGACTCCCCTTGCAGAAACAATAATAATAGTGAAGAATGCTAACAATTACAATAGGGTTCCAGCAGCTTCACTGCTTTGCCTCTAACTAAACAAAAAGGTACCACCTTCCGCGTACGACTGTAACTGACACCGTAAGTCAGTCCACAGGGCAGAAATCCTGTGTTGGAGCGGCAGGTATGAACTGATGACCAAGCTGTCAAGCTTTGCCAGAAGTTGTATTAATCACATTGCCAGAGGTTGTATTCGGCACTCCCGGTGGCTTAAACCGCTATCTGGTCTTCTTTCTACATCTGATAACCAAAACTGACACAAAACTAGACTTTGGTTTGAAAATCTGTAAACATAATTTGAAACACTGTTCCAAATAACACAGATTAAATTAGAACACAGTTCTAAAGAGGACAACTGTATAAAACGCCAAAGAAAACCTTTTTTCCTTGAACTGTTTTGATCACCTTTTGAAAAACTTCCCTATAACCGTTAACCTTTTAAGAATAACCGTCAACCGGCAACTCACCCGCGTCTCCTGTTCTTCTCTCCCTCTCGCGCACACATGCCTTGCATCTTGAGAAACCCTTGTCTCAACTACATAACTTTCACTTTGGGGTCTCTACAAACTATTTAACATGATATAATATATAATATATAATTATAATTTTATTTATTTATTTTCATTCATGGTATGAATGATTTATTTCCCCTCTGGGCTACACTACGTTTCCCATACACCCTAGGGAGTGATTACGTTGGGTGCTCTGCGACAATGAAGATGTGGAGTGGTGTTGAAAGAGATCTTTCTAACTCTTCTAAAAGGAGTTGTCTCTAGGGATGGGTGGACGAAGCCTCATGAGGCTTTTGAGGCTTCTTCCTGATTATGCCGAAAAAAGATCTGAAGCTTCGAAGCAGCCTCTTGTTTTCTTGATTTGGCACAGGAAATTATTTTACAACAGGACATGTTCCATTCTTTTTCTCATTCATTATCTGAAAAGTCTGCATTATGGCGACTTTATAACAATAATAAATATGCCCATTTGCAATGCAGAAGGCCAGTATCTCACAGCAAAAAAGAAACCAGAGTTGTTAAGTACAAAATTTTTGGTTTTTTGCACACAGAAACAACTTGATAATGAAACCACCAAGATTGGAACAACGCCACTGTCAAGTTAAACAGCTCCTTAACATTAACATAAAATGAACATCTTAATGCCATGAGGTGCAGAATAACATCAGCGCAAAGTAGATTAAATGTACAAAACTTTGGATTAAACAGAATGAGATAAACTTAATAAATAAACAAATAAATAACTGCAGAGAGACCTAATGGGCTCTTAGCACTGCAAATTGGCCTAATCTTATCAAATCGGCCTAGTCCTGAGGACCCCCTGTCCCGCATGTCTAAATTGTAGGTCACGACTGACACTGGACTGCACTGATCAATTAATTATCAAGGCCTTGAGTAGCTCAACTGAATGTGATAATGAAGATTCAAAACAAAGACATGCAGGACAGGTGGTCGATGGGACTGGAGTTGAGAGCCACTGGGCTAAACAATTTCACAATGTCAGCAAATCATGATTTACTGAGAAACCAAGCAATTCTATGCAAAATCAGACATTCAGCACCCCCATATAGTCTGAATGAAATTATCCTTGTTTCATAACAACATTTTCCGACGATTCCACTGTGATATTGGCAGTCAAATCAGGATCCTTAGATCGAATCGTCGAATATTAGCAGCCCAAGACTTCGACATTTTGTCTTGCCTCTTGTGGCAGAAGTGAACTGAAGCGTGATGTTCGCTGCTGTGAGTGAGGTCTCTATGATTTCCGCGTTGCTGAAAACGCGGACAGAATCACCGATTTGAGGCATGACAACTGTAAACTACATACGGATATTGTGTTGACGTTATAAACCTATGAATTTTTTCCTATGAATTTTTTCACATGTCACGATTGTCCAGATAGTCTAAAATATCTTCACAGTAAGCATAGCCAGAGACTTTTTAGTAGGAAGGACTCTGCCATAGCCATGTCTGGCTAAATGAGTGCAAGGATGTTGCCTAGTAACAGTGTCTGGAATCTTTACGTTCAGCAAGTGAGTTCGCCTAGTAGATACACTGGAAAAATCATGTCAAAACTGATAGGTTCGGATTAGTCAAACACTCAGTTAACTGCAAAATACCTGCCGAACAATACCCCAATGAATACTGTGAGTTTGGCCAACAGTTCTACAAGTTATGTCAACATAAAAAAAATGTGGAAAAAGGGGGAGGGAGGATATCTGAATACTAAAATCGAAAACGGAATACCTAACCAACAAACGAATATCCGAACATGCGGGACCAGCCCTAGTAGCGCAGTGTTGACAATGTTACTTGTAACATCTTTTGTCAGCCCTGGAACTCAAACCATTTTCTGATGCTCCAAAAATATATTTAAATAATTATAGTAATATCATAAACATGTGAAGACTAGTCGACTAATGGCTGGAACTAACGACTATTAGTCGACCAAGAAAATCTTTGGTGCGGGGCAGCCCTAGTGAAATGTGCGCCAAATTATAGAATGATTCCCATGGTTCAGATTTGTGACTTTTTTTTTTGCTGTGAAGCAAGGTGAAAGAAGGGAATTTCATCATCAGTGTTTGGGGAATAATTGTGAATGAGAAAAAGGGGCAAAGAGAATCATAATTAGGTTTGGAAATGTGTTTGTGCAACAGTTGAAAGAGAAATGGACAGTGTATAAGAGGGTTTGGGTAATGTATAATAATAATAATAATAATACGTTTATTTAGTGCCCAATATCACTATTTATAGTCTCAAAAGGCTTTACGTATCCCTTTATAGCATACGGGATACGGGATGGCGCCAAAACTTCGAATTGGTCAAACCCTTTCAGGTGTTTCAGTGACGTATGAAGCTTCGGACGTCATTAGTCACGTGGTAATGGTAATTTGATACAAGCTTCAACACACTGTTTCAAACCAGTATGCTTTGCGAAGAGGGTTTGGGTAATGTGATTGTGGGACATATTTTGAGGTTGTGGAACAGGGTTGGTTTTTTTTGTTTGTTTTTTTTAAGGTTTTTATTTGAAAACAGGATTTGCTCCACTGTGCTGAGCTTCAGGTGGCTTTTTCTCTGGCTCACAATTTCTCCAGCCTTACATCCACTAACATGGCACAGAGGTTGCTGGTGTGCAGAGGTACTGCATGGCCATCTGGAACACGTAGGGACAGGTAGGCTTGTGGGTGACCCAGTACTTCGATGGGTCCTCTGACCTTGGCAGAAGTGGGTCTTTTAAATACAGAGATAAAGAGAAGGAAAATATTGTCATTTCATTAGATCCATTGTCATTCAGCAGCAGACAATAATATTACATCACCTCTGGACCTCTGCAATAGCACCGGCTGTGGCATTCGTCACACACCGCAGTGCATCCACATGGCTGTCAAGCAGGTCCCAGAGGTTACTGTCCTGCAGCTGAGTTGAGGTCCCTGGTGTTGCTGGTGGTACAGACTCCCTTTATGGTCCAGGTATGAAGCTGGCACATTCCCTGGTTAACCTTTCTACTGCTGCCTGAGCACAGCTCGCATAACAGAATCCCATTTCTTTAAATCTAGGATCCAGTAACGTAGCCAAAGACAGGACAGTCATCTTCTATGTTACAGAGAATTTATCATTTAAGTTTGCTAATCTGACACCAATTTCATGTATGACCTCAGAACACCCCTTTTTCCTCTGACAACTCCACAGTGGCCTGGTAGAATGGCCAGAGCACTAGAAGGCACTGGTGGATCATCTGGTACTCCACGGCAGAGAAGGGAATGAGGTCAGTGTTCAGACTGGTGAGAGCTGCTCCCAGTGGCTCCCTCTGGTCATACAGCCTTTGTAGCATCTCAAAAGTTTTGTTCCAGTAGGTGTCAACCTCCTGTATTAGTTTGTGTTGTGGCCTGCCCATTTGTGCTTGGACCTCCGACACCTTTTCCTTAGCTGTGGTGCTCGACTTAAAACGCCCCACAATTCTGCATGCTCAGGTGCGGATGTCTTCAAGCTCTGGGGTTTGCCCAAGTGACTTCTTCACCACCAGATTGAAAACATGGGCAAAGCTGATATGGCACAAGTTGAGCAGGGCTGTGCCGCAAATATGATTTCCTGTGCAATCTGTGACCAGGCTTCTCACTTTGCCTCTAATTCCTCACTCTGCCATTAGGGTGTCCTTGGCTTCAGCTAGGTGAGCTGCAGTGTGGGTATGAGGGAATTTTTTAACTCCCAGAGGAACAGTGGACAGCTTCACCTCTTCTGTGATGAAGTGGCATGTCACAGCCAGGTAGGCATCCATGTTCATGGGGGTCTACATGTCAGCTGTTTTGCTGACTGTTGAGAAATTCCTGATCTCAACCATAGCCTTGTCTTTTGTGGCCTTGCATTTTGTCTCCATCATAGTCTTCAAAGCCTTTCCATCAAGGATGGTGTAAATAGGATCCAGCAGTTTAACAAAGGCCTTGAATCCTTTATTTTCTACAACTGACAGTGGCTGGGCGTCCATCACAATCATGTTCAGTAAGGCCTCATCCAGCTGTTGTTTTCTGGACACTGTCAGAATGAGTATCATGTAAATATCATTTTCTTGTAATTACATGGTTTTATTCTAGTATGTACTCTGTAATTTTAATGATATTTTTCAATGTTTTCCTTTTATTGTTTTTCATTCTTAAGCACTTTGTCATTATGTTTCCTTTGGAAGTTTCTTCTGCTTTTATTTATGTAAATCACACTGAATTTCCTCTGTATCAAATGTGCTATGTGAATAAACTTGCGTAGTGAATTAAAATAATGATGAAAAATAAGACAAACCAAAAAAATACTAATAAAAACATCAATGTAACAAATTCAATACTTGAAAAGTAGAGATCAAAGTTTGAAGAAAGAGAGAAGTCAAAGAAGAAAAGAAGATATAAAATAAAATGAGATTTTAAAGGTGAATGTCAGAGGGAGTGGGGCCAGCTATCCTGTTGCCTGAAGTTTGGCGCTTGGTTCCTGGTGGGATGGGACAGCAGATTAGAGTGTGTTGTTGAAGGAGGTATAGAATAATGATAAAAATAGTGAAATAAAATTAAATAATACCAAACGACCTCCAGCATTGCCTTGGTCACTGCCCTTGGGTTGGGGTGTTGATATGTTTTCATGCTGGGAAGGAAGGTGCCTCAACGTTGAAGAGTGTTATTATTGACGAGTGCCAATTCTTGAGGACACAGCAGACACTGAACCTTTCAATTATGTAAAATAGTGAGCATATTGAAACACGACCCTGAGTAGGATTAAGCAGTTAAGAGAATGAATATTAATAATAAACTACAACATTACTGTCATGACAAGTGAAAAACCTCCACTACAGGAGAATAGTATTGTATTTACCTTATTGGGGGATAACAGGCCAAAATATTCCCACACTCGTGATCGCCTCTTTCAAACTGTATTGTCCATAGTTTATATTTGCGCATGTCTCAACCAACTATTAGATACATGACCGGTTCTTTCACGCCCCTTTATAATAATAATAATAATAATAATAATAATACGTTTATTTAGTGCCCAATATCACTATTTATAGTCTCAAAAGGCTTTACGTATCCCTTTATAGCATACGGGATACGGGATGGCGCCAAAACTTCGAATTGGTCAAACCCTTTCAGGTGTTTCAGTGACGTATGAAGCTTCGGACGTCATTAGTCACGAGGTAATGGTAATTTGATACAAGCTGCAACACACTGTTTCAAACCAGTATGCTTTGCGAAAATGAAATGAGCTGTGGAACTTTAGCATTGAACATCCCATCACTACATATAACGCCTCGTTGATTCGTGTTTCAATGTGTACACTTAAAGCCCAGCTATGTCTGATCATTTGGATCTTCTAGTAACCATTGGTCTGCCAGAAATGTATATGTTGCTATATGTCTCAGTTTACTACAGCTATTCCCTCAAAATATTTTACCTATTAATGGAACACATGTTACGATACCACACAAACATTATGTTCATCCTATGCTTCATTTAGCTTGAAATTTGTCAAGATGGTCCTAAATTAACAGTTTCTGTTATGCCCATTTTTCAGCTGAGGGGGTCTTGGTCTTAAAATAAAGAACAAAAACGAACATAGTCAACAACTACCACTGTTATTTGTTTCAAAAGTCCTAAAGAAAAGTAGTATTTGTTGGTGGCTAACAGACCGAAATGTTCACACACTTGCAGTTGCGTCTTTCTACTTGTAATCTCCATGTTTTATGTCTCAGTACCTCTCGGCTCACTACTATCTTCTAGGGCCAAACCTCTGAATCGGCCAAACCCTTCCTGGCGTTTCAGTGACGTATGAAGCTTCCGACATCATCAGTCACGTGGTAATGGCAGTTTGATACAAGCTTCGACACAGTGTTTCGAACCAGTTAGCTTCGCGAAAGTGAAGCAGGCTTCGAAACTTTGGTATTGAACGTCCTATCACTAGTTGTCTCCACATTTCCCTAACGCTCAACTTTCACACTGGTGACCCTGTGTACACTCGGACGATTCCTGAGTTAACAGTACATGATGGTTAACACAGTTTCGCACAAATTTCTCCTAGCTTATCAATTAAATATGACTAGATATGGAATCATAAAAATATTGCCAAATACAACTTTATCATCAGATGACTTCCTCCAACTACAAAACCAGTTTATTAGCCACATTATTTTATTCAACTGCCAGTCTGCCACCACCACCCGCACATCATCTTTGTTCAGGCCACTGATCAGTATCCTCTGTGGTAGTCTCATTGGGTCTTCCAGTAGGGTATGCTGAACCTATGGAAGACGGGCGCTTGATTCCTATATTAATTACTTTATGTGTCATAAGTACTTAAACCCAGCAAGACCTGAGTATGCTAGATAATGTCGTACATGCCATGACTTCTATCACTAGCGGCCGTTTTTTTTTCATTAATAACACAAATACCGTGATATACCATATACCCCGGTAAAATTTCTGGAAGGTATGACGGTATGATAAAATAGACACCGCCCAAGCCTATGCTCGGAATTCAGTCTTTGTCTCATGCCCGTTTTCCTACTGCATGACTATTTTCGGCTACACGTGCTCTCTGACTACGTCCAGCAATAGTTCAGCTGTTTCTTTACAGGTGTTTATTCTGACCAAAGAAACCCCGTTTAAAACGAGGAAACATTTAAAATAATCTAATTCCTACACGAACAGCACACACAAGCCTAAACCTGCATACATTCACGTTTTGATATGTTTCATATGTTTCAGGGTAAAATCAAGTCATTTAAAATTTAGACTACTGGGGGAAACCTGAGATTGTTTGAAAATTTAGAATTTAATAATGAATTTTCCTTCTGATCCATTACTCTTTCAAATTCCTGCCACAATCATGCTTACTGTTTCTCTTTCGTTCAGAAACAATAGAGTTGGAAGACAAACACTGACACATTGTCTAACTGATGCATCTTTAATGATTAAATCAACAGAAACACTTAACAATAACCAAAACATGCAGTTCATTAGACTCTTCAAAGACTTCATACCAAGTAGTCACGTGCTAATATGTATAAAAAAAAAATCAAAGAACATTATTACTCAAATTAGAGAAAACATTAAAGTAGGGAAAATGTTAAAACTACATCATCCACAACTGCATGGACTTAGAAAGGGTGAGAGCTCAACTGCGTGACAGTTTTATCCTGAAACAAGTTTTAACTACTAAGCAAATCTACACAGTTATCATCACATTCCGTATTTCTCTATGGTCTCCTTGGCCAGAGCGATGTAGGCGGTCATGGCATCATCTTTTGACATGCCTGTTCGGACAGAAAGCAGGAGCTGAATTTTACAGTTAAAGAGTTCTGCTGCATGGGAGTTCATTAAGTGGAAGAATGTATGACTCGTCCTTAAAGATGAAACTTTCTGACAGGGAAGTTCCTTAAAAATACAATGCTAAATTAATTTCAATCAAGCCACCTTGGCTTATCAATATGGGCGAGTCGTTCAGTTATTCTGCGAAATTATTAAATGACTTTGCTTTAGGGGGACTGTTATGTGACGAGAAAAACATCATCGAGGAGTTTGTTATTCCCAAAGTGCATTTTACTGTAACATATCTCTAAATTTACACAGCACGAGACTACCCTCCTTCTGTCATCCCCAAACCTACAAAGTAACATAGTAGCCGCTTCGCTGCCGCATACTGTCAAGTCCAGGACGCGTGTGAACTACACCGGAACTCTCAGCTACTGAGGGAGTATACAGCCATCTAGAAGTACACGCTACGTTTGTTTCGAAGGATCGCGGTAGAAGTGGTAAGAATTACACAGAAATGGTCTGTGTTGTAGTAGGAAAAATTTAGCATCGGAGCTGTAATCGTGAACGCTTATATGATCTAGTGGTAGAGTTTGCCCGCTCATCGGGCGAGTCGTTCAGTTATTCTGCGAAATTATTAAATGACTTTGCTTTAGGGGGACTGTTATGTGACGAGAAAAACATCATCGAGGAGTTTGTTATTCCCAAAGTGCATTTTACTGTAACATATCTCTAAATTTACACAGCACGAGACTACCCTCCTTCTGTCATCCCCAAACCTACAAAGTAACTTTGGATTTAGGAGCGAAAACTGAACGTCAGGATCGAGACATCATGGGTAAAAATTACGACTTTGTCGCGGAAGAAGTCAAAAGCGACAAAAATGGGAACATAAGGTAAGTTATTTGGTTTATTAAAATAAGTAGCAATGAGTAAGGCACCGTGTCATAAAACGACGATATCCTCTAGTAGCCTACGTGACCGTAACCAGCAGCGATTGAACTAATCCATTTGAAGCAACATTTCACACCTGTAACGATGAATAGTTGACTTGAAATATTAGGGTTATGTCTTATTTGTGACAAGGTATTACCTTATGTTTTGTTTCGGCAAAGTTTTGTCTTCGGCAGTCATCAAATGGCTAAAACGTAGCGTGGTTAAGTTGGTTTAATTAAGCTGGAGTGCTTTGTCCGAATTTACATTGGCATATTCGCTGGATATTCGGTTTTAAACGTTCCTAAATTCGGACAAAGCACTCCAGCTTAATTACACGTTCGAGGGCATGGAAAGTACACTATAATATGGTGTGTCTGAAGAAAATAACAATACTTGTTGTCGCTATCGATTTTTGTCCAAAAACAGCTCCAGGACGCTTTCATTATACCCTAAGTCACTACGTCGATGTAAGGGACCGTCTGCAAGTTACATATTTCATGGATGTTCGCCTTCTGACATGACAGTTGCTGTTAAAAATGGTCACTACAAATGAATAAAATCACCTTTGCACCTCTTCAGCGTTCTACTACTTCAAAAACGAAATAACTTACTTCCCAAAACGCATATTTAGAATAAACTCCCAGTTTTAGAAGCTATCTTAGAGAAATCTTCACTAAAAGATCCGTAACATGACCTGAAATGATAAACGTTTCAATATAATGGTTGTAGTACCATTAGAGTACGTCACTTAGGTGAGAATTTCCTGAAAAGTCAAATTACATGGAACTGAGAGGGTTTCTTTTCCTCCCAGAAAAATATTTACCAAAATCAACTAAATGGCCAGTAGACCTTTTCTCATTCTGGTTGCTGTAGTATCTCCCAATTACAGTGTAGAACACAGTACAGGTGGGATTTAAAAAAAAAAAAAAAATATATATATATATATATATATATATATTTATCACTGATTCTTGACTTAAGGGACAAAACATGTTTTATGCTTTTCATTTTTTCTTTAAATACTACATTAATTTGATATATTTATAGACAAAGGTCTCAGCTAACAAACCAAGTAAGGGAACAGTTTTTTTTTTATTAAAACACTTTTTATGAAGATTGGCATTTATTCACGTCATAATTTGATTTGTGTCAACTCCATCAGACACGGCAAAAAGCATGGTATTTTAATTTGATCAGTTCAACAAGAGTGTAAAGTCAGAGTCAAGTCAACTGACAGAGTTGACATCTGACAGAGTTGACAAAAAAATTAAATGTTTTTCCATCTTAACCGTGTCTTGTACACTGGAGCTATCTTAGAGCCATTTTGTTTTTTTTCCCCAGTTGCTAGCTGCCTCTATAAACTAAAGTAAAATGGCAACATTTATGCCACAAATCTTAATTAAGACTGTCGTAATGGAAAGATGGTGTTGACACGTTAAAGCTGTGACTGTAGTGCTGCCAACATTATTTGTTTAAAATATCATCAAATTGAAAACTTACCAGACCAAATGTGTCCTACTGTTGCATCCACAAAGAACAGGAAGTGGAAAAGGGGTCCTCAGGGCTATAAATGACCGTGACATTGCCTGATTTTCCAAAAATCTGACGGAAAGTGAGGACGTGACTTTGAAACGCAGTTTATTTATGGAGAATTTAATTTAAAGTTCACTTTGTGTATTATGTGACATCTTATTTAACCATTCATTTCTTTTGATATTTATGTTTATGCATTTGCAGCATTTTTAAACACTTTTTTGGGCAGCTTGACATTGGGAGCTCTTGCTGAGGACAGGTTAAGTTACATGTACTTTCTGAGTAGAGAGTCTGCATTTTAACAAATTCTAGTGAAATTATGTAAAAAAAAAAAAAAAAGTGAAATTCATTTCATGAATAGACGTAGTTTCTTCAGATTTAACTTTTAAAGTGTTTTTATTATTATCAATTTCTTGATTTTTGGCACAGAGAAGACTTTTTGATGTAGGGTTTTGTCCCTTATCTCATGAATCAGTGATATATATCAATAACATAAAAAACAGAATACCTTCACTCCTGTTTTACATATAATTGAACTCACCTGCAGAAAGTAACACATTCTAACTAGGGACTACTACAGCCTTTGGAATGCAATAATGTCACTTACCTGATTTTTTTGAATGTGTTTAAAAGAAATAATTCCCTCCTCTTTCTACTGATAGAACTGAGCTGCTGCTGTTTTTCTGTTTATGCCACCTGTGGAAGTGCTTTGCCGCATTCTAGGAAATAGACAGTCACTTCCTGATTCTATGCTTGAGGTGGCTGCCTGTGCAGGTTCCACACTGAAAAAAAAACAAAACAACTCAAGTCCTTGACTTCATCTCACTGTTCATCTCCCATTTCACAAAATTCTCACATGCAGCAAGACACTCTAAAATGGATCTACTACAGCAATCAGAATGAGAAAATGTCTGTTGGTTGATTCTTAGTGAATATTTTTTATAAATAATTGTCCCCCCTGTCCATATAAGCTGATACTTCACAAAAACTTCACTTGTAGTAAGTTACACACTGTAGTGGGTAATTATTACAGCAGTCAGAATTGGAAAAGATCATATAGTTGATTTTTAGTGAATATTTTTCAGAAATAATTCACCCCTGCTTCCATATAAGGTGACATTTCATAAAAAAATTCACTTATACTAAGTTACACACTGTAGTTGGTAATTACTACAGCAGTCAGAATAAGAAAATGTTGGTTGATTTTTAGTGAATATCTTTCATAAATAATTGACACCCCCCCCCCCCCTTAAGTTGATATTGCACAGAAAATTCACTTGTAGTAAGTTATGCACTGTATTTTGGAACTACTACAGTAATCAGAATGGAAAAAGGTCATTTAGTTGATTTTTAGTGATTATTTTTCCAGAAATAATTGACTCCTGCTTCCATATGAATTCACCTTTCTCTAAAACCTCACAAGTAGTAAGCAAGACACTGTAATTGGCAGTTACTACAGAAATCAGAATGAGAGAAGGTCATTTTTAATTTGAGTCATTTTTAGTGAATTTATTCACTAAAATTATGAGGTAAATCCTCTTTAGTTCCATGTAATTTCACTTTTTGACAAATTCTCACCTGTAGTAAGTGATACACTCTAATGTTGAGCTACTACAGCCATTAGAATGAGAAAGGACCTTTTATGTATTTTTAGTTAATATTGTTCCAAGAAAGCTCCTGAAACAGGGAGTTTCTTCTAAATATGCGTCATGGGAAGTCAGTTACTTCATTTTGGAATCACTAGAACGTTGAAGAGGTGTCAAGTTGATTTTATTCATGTTCAGTGAACATTCCTTTAATACCAACGAGCATGTGCAAAAAGCAAACATCCATGAAATGTGTAATTTGCAGACGGTCCCTTAAACGGTCCACACAGTTTACAACATTACTAAAAAAAAACCTATGTGTATTCCATAATGTTTAATTTCAACATAAACCTACCGGTATTACATTGTATTTTTATGTACATTTACACGTATGACATTGTTTTTTAGTGGGAAAGATGTAGAGGACAAGGAGAAGGAGAAGCCGGAGAAAGTGGAGATGGTTGGTCCTTTTGAAATGGTAAGTAGTCTGATGCCGGCGACGAAACTCGCGACTTTTTGTTTTTTTAACGTACTTCAGTTCACGTGTAATTTATTGTGAGCCTAATGTGTAATTTATAGATTATATTTCTAGGCGTCAGTTCCATTGCTCGCGTATATTATGTAATATTTTAATAGCATCATGATTTATGATTAATCATCAGTCTTAGCATGTTGGTACAAATTGGATTTAGGGCGATTAAATACGTTTTATAATGAGTGTTCTATGGCGCCCTCAACTATACTCTAAAACGTGCATGTACCATTTGTTGATCTGCAACGTCGATCGATCGTTAAGATTAACTGATACCTTTTCCACGCAATCGCCCTTCAGTTAAATATAGCTTTCTTATTGATTCATTCCAATTAAGCGCTGGCTTCAATACGTAGCACTTCACTCAACGTGGATTTCGTTGCTCAGTACGTCTCTTGGGAATCCACTGAGCTCCGTAATATCTGGTAATGTAATTTGCCTAAACTATTTGCAACTTGTATAATTTATGATTCAATTTCCAACCAGTTTAACACACCGCTTACATATCGGCGTTATGGATAGCAGTGTAAAATATCCATTACCGTCTCCTTCGTGAATTAGTGTAATTGAAGTTCTGTATTTCTGTTAGTATGTTTTAAACAAAGGAATTCTAATGTGCTTTGGTCAGATGTGTACTCTGTTTATAAAGAAATGAAGTGGTCTTTTGTAAGTCACTTTGGACAAAAG
>NC_044503.1:30556983-30736983 GCF_902362185.1 Chanos chanos | reverse complement strand
TGAGTTCTCACTAAACCTGCTTTCTGAAATACTCCCCTGGGGCCCACTGTCCTGCATGTCTTTGTTTTACCTCTCTTGATCTCAGAACTGACACACCTGATTCCACTGATCAGTTAATCATCAAGCCCTTGATTAGCTCAAGTAACTGTGATAATGAAGAGTTAAAACGAAAACGTGCGGGACAGTGGGCCTTGAGGTCTGGGGTTGAGAACCACTATCTTAAGATAAAGTATGTAGTAAAATACACTATCAGATATTGCTCACTGAATGTCATCATAGGACAGAAGAACAGAGCAATTAGCAAATAGCTGTGCTCTAAAACTTGCCTGGGGCAGTGGCATCTTGTGGTTAGTCTTATGGAAGCCTTCATTATCAATACAACAGACTAGCTACTTTTGTTCCTAAGGACAAAATTAATGTCTAACAGCTAAATTTAGGCATTTTTACAGCAGGTAATCTCTTATACTAAATGTGTTGCATGTCTTCAAATGATTGCTTGTAAAGTTAGAGATCCAGGAAATTAGCTTACTCCACTGTCGCACTTACTGTAAATCACTCCTGAAAAAGGCATCTGCTGAATGTCTAAAGTAGTGTTACAGATCATTTTTTTATGTATTTTTGTATTTTCAAATTACAAATTACTTGTATTTTAATTAAATACACACCAGTATTTTGTATTTTATTTTGATACATTTGATGAGCAAGTATTTGTAATTTGTTTCAAGATCCTTTTTTATGTATTTGTGCTGTGCTATAAAGCAGGGTGTAATTAGTTGTGAAATAAAGCTGATATCTGCCATTCTGTTTTTGGCAGTAAGCAACTTAAGTTAAAAAACTTTATCTCTGTCTGTATGTCTTGTCTGTCTGCCCCTCTCTCTCTCTCACTCTTTCTCTGTTCCTTTCTCTCTCGTTTTCTCTCTCTCTCTCTCTCTTTTCCCCTCTCCCTCTTTCTCTCTCTGTTTGTCTATCTATCCTCCAGGTATGTGTCTCAGTCCTGATTGGAGCTTTTGGCATTGGCCAAACCTCACCAAACATCCAGGCTTTCTCCAGCGCAAGAGGGGCTGCCCATAAAGTCTTTGGTATCATTGACCATGTAAGTGACCGTCCTGATCTCATCTCGCACTGTTCTGATACATCCACACACTGAGTTGGGAGATAACTCCACGTGTCTTCTGTTTCTGCCGCTTAGGACAGAACTCAAAAGAGAGGTTGTCTGTCTGAGATTAAACGATATTAGACTCTTGTGATGCTTTTATGTTACAGTGTCAGTTTGTCAGTCGGGCTTAGGTCCATTTGCGAGAAAGTAAGAGTTTTCGGGTAAAAACTTCAAGGAACATGTTAACGTGTAGAAGCAATAGTAGGTATTTAAGAAGTGAGTGAAATGAGATTATGATTAACGAATAATAAATGAAGGAGGGAATACTTGTTTGTGGGGAAAAAAAGTCAAATGAGTATTAAGTCAAGTGGTGCCGTCCCGTTTTGTTTGTTGTGTCATGTAAAGCCCCTTTAGACTATAAACAGTGATACTAAATAAACTTGGAACTTGAAAGGTTGCTCAGGTGAAGAAGAGGTTGCGAGGAGGGTATTTGTTTATCGAAAACGCAAAAAACCACGGCAACAAAGGAACCGATGTTAATGTTGAATTTCCTGTCTCGAACTTCTGTCTTCCTGTCTCCTTTATCTCCCTGTGGAGCGAACCTGAGGAGAAGATGTCGGGACATGGGAGACACACACATACACACACACACACACACACACACACACACACACACACAAACCCACACCCTCCATTGTTTTACCCTAAACATGGCCTTGATCGAGAAGGGAGTTCAGAGTTACCACCTGCTGGGATCTAATGAACACTTTGCACAAGACGCTGCATTTTACAATGTGCGCTGCCTGTTTGTACAACACACTTTACAAAACATGCATATTTGTTATCTACACTTCCACAGCATTTGACTTCATCTCCAGACATTATGTGGTGTTGTTTACTGCACTTCACTGTATTGTGTAGTACTTTGACCTCATATGCATTTTATATTGCCTGTGTTATAGCTACACTACAATTTTTTATGCCTTATGTGTCTAAAGGTTAATATTTTATGCTAACCAGGAACTTTTTTTTTTGTTGACTTTTGTAAAAAGTGAAAAATGGTAATAAACTGAATGGTGTTTGTTTGAGACTCACTGTGTGTATGGTTTGTTTTGCAGGAGCCCAACATTAACAGTTTCTCAGATGAAGGTCACAAACTGGACTCGGTAAAAGGGAACATTGAGTTTAAAAACATTCATTTCAACTACCCGTCACGACAGGATGTCAAAGTAAGTTCAGCTGGTTTATAGATATATGAAATGCAACACACAATTATCACATCAGTGTTTCTCATCATTTTTAATATGTTTATTAAGAATTATTTGGTGTCTAATATTGTTTAGTTGTTTAGATGCTGTAAGCTACACTGAAATTGTAAGATGTTGTCATTCTGAATGGTGTGCGTGTGTGTGTAGGTACTGAATGGAATGAACTTGAAAATCAGTAGTGGACAGACCATCGCTCTGGTGGGGAGTAGTGGGTGTGGCAAGAGCACCACCGTTCAGCTGCTGCAGCGTTTCTACGACCCGCAAGGGGGAACAGTATGTGTCACAGAGAAAAAGAGAGAGAGAGAGAGAGAGAGAGAGAGAGAGAGTACTACAGTAACCCTTCAAAATGCTCTTCTTTCTTTTTTTCTCTCTTTCTCTCTTTCTTCCTTCGTCTTCCTCACTCTCACCCTCATTGTTCCTCTCTCTCTCACTTTGTTTAATAGAATAAGTTGTTGCAAATCTGTTTCTCACCAAGTATGTTGCACTCTTCTCTGCTCTCTCTCTCTCTCTCTCTCTCTTTATGTGCGTAGGTGAGTATAGATGGTCATGACATCCGTTCTCTGAATGTGAGTCATCTTAGGAAGCTGATTGGAGTCGTGAGTCAGGAGCCTGTTCTGTTTGCCACCACCATCGCCGAGAACATACGTTATGGACGTGAAGATGTCACTCAGGCCGAGATCGAGCAGGCCACACGAGAAGCCAACGCCTACGATTTCATCATGAAACTCCCAAATGTAAGACACAGTTCACTGTGCAACCATGCAGTCTGTTAAAAATAATCCAGTTAAACACTGTTAGCTCGTAAATTGTAGACAGTAAAGTCTCAATGATAAAAATATAAAACTATGTTATTGGTATTTCAGTTCTGAATCTGTGAGCACCAGGTAATTCCATTAGTAATATAACATCTAAGAGAAATTAAAAATAATCAGTAGTTATGAAGCTGTATAAATACTAGAAAGATTGTTATTGCTTGCAACATTCAGATATGTCATGCAAAGGCAGAAACTCCCAGTCAAAAACAGAATCTTCACATTGGGAAAGACATCCTCCTACAGCGAAATGACTCAAAACAAAACGAAAATTGTTGGTTTAAGTCTCGTCTCATGAATTTTTCACAGAAATTCGATACACTGGTTGGAGACAGAGGCACCCAGATGAGTGGTGGCCAGAAACAGCGAATCGCAATCGCCCGTGCTCTCGTACGCAATCCCAAGATCCTCCTGTTGGACGAGGCCACATCTGCGTTGGACACCGAGAGCGAAGCCATTGTACAAGCGGCCTTGGACAAGGTACACACGCCGTGGTATTCTACACATCAAACATATTTACGTTCCCAATTACTGACGTGTTTCCTCATCCCAGACAAGCCGTTTCCCAAATGTTCACAAAAAGCGAATGCAACTTTAGAGGGCTGTACCAGCGTCATGTGTTAAGTTAATTATTTATGTTGCTAATTCAGTTACCACAGTAAAACATCTGTGTGGTGTAAGATGACTGGTGTTCTGCATAATCAAACTGTTACCAAACTACAAATTCACATAGGGAGTGCCAGTGGAATTTGAATGCAGCTGAAATGGAAATTGAATTTTTGTTTGCGTTCGTAGGTGAGGTTAGGTAGGACCACCATCGTTGTCGCCCACCGCCTATCAACCATCCGAAACGCCGATGTCATCGCCGGCTTCCAAAATGGAGAGATTGTGGAGTTAGGCACACATGAGGAACTGATGAAGAAGCAGGGGGTTTACCATTCTCTCGTCACCATGCAGGTGAATTTACAAAACAGCACAACATTGTATAAACTGCACGTACACTGTGTGTACATTACATTAAGATATGATGTGAACACACACACACCAGCACAGCAACACAACACAACACAACACAACAAAATCCATCCCAGCACCATCCACCCCAACTCAACCCGCTCAAACACTGCTCTGTTGTGGTCTTACCCATGTTCTGTTCTCCTAGACATTTAAGAGTGCGGAGGAGGAGGAGGAGGGCAGCGAGGAGGTGGCTTTTGATGAGAAGAGTCCTTCAGCGACGTCCGTGACAGAACGCAATCTCTTCAGACAGAAATCCAAAGGCTCCTTTGTCGGCTCTGAGAAAGAAAAGAAAGACGAAAGTGACAAAGAGACAGAGGAGGTAAGTGCTTGTCAAAAAAGAGAGCAGGATGAAGGGAGGAATGGAGGGATAAAAGACTCTCATTCCCCTTAAAAGAAAGGAAGAGCTCCTCAAATTTATTTCTGTTAATTATTAATTATTTCTATTATTGCTGCTATTAATGTCTGCTTTAGTTTCTCCCTTTGAAATGGATGACACGTCTTGAAATGGAAATGGTAATTTTAATGTTTCACTCATGTTTAATAGAACAAGTTGTTGCAAATCTGTTTCTCACAAAGGATGTCACACTCCTCTCTGCTCTCTCTCTCTATCTGTTTTTCTGCAGGAGGAGAAACCTCCAGAAGTTTCCTTCCTAAAGGTTTTGAGGTTGAATAAGCCTGAATGGCCTTATATAGTAGTGGGTGTTTTCTGTGCCATCATTAACGGAGGCCTGCAGCGTACTTTTTCTATCATTTTCGCCAAGATCGTTGCTGTAAGTCACACAACACACACACATAAACACGTATACACAAACAAACACACACACGTTTGTATTGATAACCTAGTGGGCTTAGAGTGCTCTCGCTCTCTCTCTCTCGCTCTTTCTCTCTCTCTGTCTTTTTCAGGTGTTTGCTGAACAAGATCAGGAAGTTGTGAGAGAAAAATCCAATCTCTTCTCTCTGCTGTTTGTTCTTATTGGTGTTGTCTCCTTTGTCGCACTCTTCCTCCAGGTGTGTGTGTGTGTGTGTGTGTGTGTGAATAAATGAGACTCTGGACTCGTTTTCAAATTTGGGTTAAGACACCACGTAAACTCTTGTATTTGGAAACACACTATATTTGCCTTAAATCAGGGAGAATAGTAACACTACTCAGTGTCAAACCACTCACTCATTACCTAAGCCGCTTATCCTAATCCTGGTCGCTGGAGCCTATCCCAGTGCTTATAGGGCGAATTAGCATAATTCACCCCAGTCCATCGCAGGGCAGACACACAAACATACACACTCACACACACATTCATACCAGGGGGCAATTTAGCATCTCTAATCTGTATGTCTTTGGACTGTGGGAGGGAACTGGAGCTCCAGGAGGAAACCCACGCAGACACAGGGAGAACATGCAAACTCCTTACAGAAGGATCCTGGCCGCCTGGCCAGGAATCAAGGCAACAGTGCTACCCACTGCACCACCGTGTCGCCCGTGTTGTTGACCTTGATTTCACTGAAATATATCAGTTTACCCCTATAAATAAAACTGCACACTCAACTCAAACACAGCAGGTTGAAAAAAACCAGCTGCTTTCTGTTAAGGTCGTGTAAGGCTTTTGGTGAATGGTTTCCACGGTGACGAGTTTCCCTCTCCTTTAAAAGAGCACACGTGAGATGGTTCTGTCCCTTAACATTAGTGGCAATCCTTCCTTTCTGTTATTGATCTGTCAATCATTGACTCAGAAGATCAACATCACATGGACATGTCCAGACAAGTCCTGTGCATGCAAGGTCATAATTCAGTTACGTAGTTTTTCCGAAATAAAGGCAGAACTGTAATAATTACTAGTGCATTACTTCACAAGTCAGCATGTTGTTTTAATGTTAATACACAAAACTGTTCTGCAGATTTACGCAGAGTCTGAAAATACTGTTTGTTTTTAGAGCTTCTAACAAGCCTTTTCAATGAACTGTTTTGTAGATTTTAAACCCATAATCGCCCTTATAAATCTTTGATTCGACTTTTAAATCCTAATGCTTACCCAGACCTTGAATACTTTTAAATTGAAATCTTAAATGCGAATTTAAATGCTTAGTCCTAAACCTGAGCCAAAACCTAACCTACCTAAACCCTCAAAAAACCTCATATTGATTCTTTTCTTTGTCAGGGTTTCTGTTTTGGGAAAGCTGGTGAGATTCTGACAATGCGACTGAGGTACAAGGCCTTTAAAGCAATGATGAGACAGGTACGACACACGTGGGAGTGTGTGTGTGTTTGTCTGTGTTCGTGTATATGGTAATCTACACATAATCCAATAAACAATTGCAATAAATGAATAAAAGAAGTAAGAATTTAGTCTCAAGATGGTTTCTCTTTAAAGAGAGTTTAGCGTTCCTTTTAAGGTTAAGTCTACATACAAGTGTAAATAGGTTCACGTGTGAGAACAGACCGTATCAGTACCCCCAGTTCTAACTCTCTCTGTCCGTCTCTGACTTTCTCTCTGTCTGTGTGTGTGTGGTACAGGACTTAGGCTGGTATGACGACCCTAAAAACAGTGTGGGAGCTTTGACCACTAGACTGGCAGCAGATACCGCTCAGGTTCAGGGCGTAAGTATCTCAACGTCTTCCTCAAGGCGCTCAGTTCACGTGTTCGCCCATTCAAAGACATCGATCAATCACGACGACATAAAAAAAAATAAATCTTCAATTTTATCTGATTCACTTATGATCTAATTAGTCATCACTTCAGCCGAATCAAAGGACAGACTTCACAGTCATCACGCACAGTCATCCAATAAATTATATGTGACAAGATTTATCATATTCTCTCATAAATGCTGGTTTTCGTCCTAGGTTTAGTTTTACTCAAGAGAATATAATTAAGAAAAAAGACTAAAATTAAAAAAGAAAAGCCAACAGCAACGGTTGAAGGCCAACGATAATATTATTTTTCAGTAAATAAGATGAAAACAAACAAACAAAATCAAACGACTAAAGAAGTTGTGAAAAAATGACGTGATTCTGGTCTAGATCGCTATCTTGACTGGTTCTTTTGGATTTTTTTTCCCCAACAGGCGACAGGTTTGAGGTTGGCAACATTCGCCCAGAATGTGGCCAGCCTTGGAATGTCCATCATCATCTCCTTTGTGTACGGTTGGCAACTCACCCTCCTCATCCTCGCCATCGTGCCCATCATGGCCATCGCTGGTGCCATCCAGGTGAAGGTGTTGGGCGGCCACGCTGCAAAGGACAAGAAAGAGCTGGAGCAGGCGGGAAAGGTACGCCAAACAAACAAAACACGCCAGTGAAAACGACCTCTTATCAGAACGATATAACCGCTACCCATCTCTGCTGTCATAAATCTCCTCTCACATGTTCCATGGTTGTTTCTCTCTCTCTATCTCTCTTTCTTTCTCAGATTGCTACAGAGGCTATTGAGAATATCAGAACTGTTGTGTCTCTCACCAGAGAGTCCAAGTTTGAGACTTTGTATCAGGAGAATTTAGTTGTGCCATACAGGTATGTAAAAACAAACAAACAAACAAAAACAAATAACATTGAATGCCCCAACTGGCTTTTTTCTTTCAACCACAACAGCACCCTGTTATAGTATTTATATCAGTTAAAGTAAAATATCCACATAAACTTTGTGTTTAATCCTAAAATAATTATTTAAATACTTATTCCTGTAACCAACATAGTGTTTCACATAATATTTTTTTTCTCCTCTTCCACAGAAATGCCAAGAAGAAAGCCCACATTTTTGGCTTTACCTTCTCCTTCTCCCAGGCCATGATCTACTTTGCTTATGCTGGCTGCTTTAGGTTCGGCGCCTGGCTTATCGAACAGAAACTGATGACTTTTGAGGGCGTCTTTCTGTGAGTGTTTCCATGCCCAGTCATTCCTTTTCACACTTTACCCACAGATTTATAGCTTAGATATCAGTATATCAGAAAGTGGGCTCAGTTTAGATTTTAGAGATAAACCAAAGCAAAACTTACTCAGCGTATTCTTTTACATGTATCCTTGATTTGATTTATTATTCTTGGAAAGGGATCATAGGGTTTCCAAACATTCCCACATTTGTTTTCACATTCACTAATTATACACACACACACACACACACACATACAGGTACAAAGGCATCCGTATAGTTCACTAAAATGATTGCTCCTGCCATGGAATGTGAGAGACTCAAGTTAATGCTATAAAAGGCCAGGCAGCGATAGGTTTAATGATTTCACACAAAGGAAATGTGTGACAGGTCAAGTTGGCTAAAGGGGAGGACAAGGGATGGTCCTGTCACCATGGAGACTGTGGAACGTGACAGGCGACCCAATCAGTGCTTTGCTTGCAAGATAGAAGCACATAATCACTTATGCTATGGAAAAAAACAAAAAACAAAAAAAGGAACATTGTTAATGATCTTCCTTACAGAGATCAACACACTCTTCCTTTAAATATGCATAGTCCTAGAGTGTTAACAGTCACTTGTTTAAAATGACATTTATTTCTGATAGTGGATAAGATCACCGTGTGGACTGATGATCAAATAAAAACCACAGGACACATTAAGTTCACACACAGATTCTGTGTGTCATAGCACCGCACTGAACGCTCTAAATGACAGCTGTTGCGTTTTGGAATATTTTTAACTGTAAGGACTAATATGGAACAGGTTTTTCCAAATGACGCTGGTTGGTGTGCTGTAGATGTCAGGAATACTTGTTTTTTTTTTCATTTTTGTGTGTGTATGTGTGTGTGTTTATTATATCTTTATCATGCTGTTGGAGTATATAGGTGTGAGTTGTGTGAGGGATATGTACAACTTTATTTATCTAAAAGAAATAGTTTTTATGGTGTTTTGGCTTGAAGTGTATCTCATCCAATAATCTTATATTCCTATTACCATTTTCTTCTTCAGTTTTCAGTTAACCTCTATTTCTCTCCTGTCTCAGTGTATTCTTTGCAGTGGTCTACGGAGCGATGGCTCTAGGAGAAGCTAACTCTTTCACTCCAAATTACGCCAAAGCCAAGATGTCTGCCTCTCACATCTTCATGCTCCTCAACAGAGTCCCAGCCATCGACAATGACTCGGAGGAGGGAGACTCACTGGTAACGCACGCACACACACACACACACACACACGCACACACACACACACACACATACACACACACACACGCACACTCTCTCTCACACTCACACACACACTCACACACACACACACACGCACACTCTCTCTCACACTCACACACACACTCACACATACACTCACACATACACACACACACATACACACACACACACACACACACACACACGCTCGCACAAGCATATCCTGCCTTTAATCTATTTGACAGCTCTCAGATCTACCAGACGACCTCCTTCCCAAAGACCTAATATGATGCAGTTATATATCATTACACCGCTTATAAATCATCCCCGAGATCCTTTTATGCCTCATCTATGATACCTTGCTTCTTTAGGTGGTACGTTTGTTCATTTCAAGTTTATCTGACAGGAAAACCTGTCAAACTTGTAAAATCCAAAGCTATGAGCTAACATTGCTATCTGTAACCGCCATGTATGCTAAGAATGTTATCTGCTGTAGCTGATCTGTATCTGTAGATGTTGAACTGTTATCTGACATTCTTTAATATTTTGCATGTTCAAGTATCAATACTTTGATATTGCCGCAAGTATTGTCAGATACTACAGATGTTATCAACTATTAGCAGCGTCTGTTAGACAAATAAAGCTATCTGTTATGGTTATGGCTAAGATTAACAGAATTGCTGTTCTGAAATTCAAACTGCTGTTGTGTTCAGTGGTGCTCATTCCTATAATAATATTGGTTTTGGTTCTTACCCCTTTTATTCGTTTGAATACTGCTATTCTGAAATTCAGTTTACAGTGTTCATTGGGGCTTATTCATTTTATGTTGTTGGCTTTGGTTCATC
Source organism: Chanos chanos (assembly GCF_902362185.1). Classification (NCBI taxonomy): domain Eukaryota; kingdom Metazoa; phylum Chordata; class Actinopteri; order Gonorynchiformes; family Chanidae; genus Chanos; species Chanos chanos. The sequence goes on along the minus strand of NC_044503.1, from coordinate 30,726,841 downwards.
CCTCTTTGGTTCTCCCACTTCACTGTTTTTCAAAATTAGTCATTGATTTTTTTTTTTCTTTATTTGACTTAAGGTTTAATTTTCTGATGTGTAATGTGCTTGTGAAGCAATAATGTCAAATTCTAAACACTCTCTCTCTCTCTCTTTTTCTCTCTCTCTCTCTCTCTCTCTCTCTCTCTCTCTGTCTGTCTCCGTCTTTTTGTAAAGGATAAATTTGAGGGGAACGTGTGGTTTGAGGATGTGAAGTTTAACTACCCGACGCGGCCGGCGGTTCCCGTGCTGCAGGGCCTGAGGCTGAAAGTGAAGAAGGGACAGACCTTGGCTTTGGTGGGCAGCAGCGGCTGTGGAAAGAGCACCACCATCCAACTGTTACAGCGGTTCTACGACCCTCTGGAGGGCCAAGTGGTGAGAACACACACACACACACACACAAACACACACACAAACAAACAGAGAGAGACAGCACAACACAGACAGACTTTCACTTATCACACTTTTGCACACACACAGACCAACAGAAAAAGTTTTTCACATCACGCGCTCTTACCTATTTTAGTGCTGTAACTGACAGGTAAGCTTTATGACTGGAGTAGGTTGCTGACAAACACACACCTACACACACACACAAACACACACACACACACACGCACACACACACACACACACACACGCACACACACACACACACACACGCACACACACACACAGTTAATCAGTAACTGCCAAACAGTAAAAACTGCCAAGTCTACTATGGACAAAGGCATTATATTACTGTACAAGTCAAGGCCAAAGATGATAAACTTTTATTATTAGTATTATTAGTATTAGAGCCCAGTATCACTATAGATAGTCTCAAGGGGCTTTACATGTCTATACCGAAGTCAAATCAGAATTATAAGAAAAGATTACTCAGACACATGCAAATACATGGAGAGAGCAGCTGTGACATTAGTCGAGTCTCTGTCTATACAGAGTTCACCAAGCCACTACCTCACTGGCACACCAGTAGCACTTTTCCACTAGGATGGTGCCGGTGCGGAGCCAGTGCTGCCTTGGTGCCTTTTGAGAACCGGGCCACATTTCCACAGGTTTGGGAATCGATCGCTACGTAGCAAAAGTTTGGGTAATTTTCGTAGGGAAAAAATAATGTCGGACAGAACGCATCTGCTTGCTTTTTGTAAATTTACTTTTACAAGAGGCTTCCACACAAGTGACACACCTCACAAATTTTGCCCTAAAACTTTTTGCGCTGGGGGCAAAATTTATGAAAATAGTAGGTCTTTCACTTAGCTCTAAAGTTTAAATGAGTGTTTAAATGAAGGTCAGCAGTGGTCTATTTGCACCAGCCAGAACAGAGAAAGAGAGAGAGAGAGAGAGAGAGAGAGTTTTTTCTACCGCTCTGGGTCCGACTACGTTCGTGGAACATGTAAACAACAGCCGTGTTGATATAGACACAAATTGTTGTCTATACATCTTTTAATCATATACATATTTTCATGCTATATATAGCCTTTAGCTTACCGCTATCTTGGTCAGACTTTTTTTGTTACTCCCGCCTCTCTAGAGAATGCCACGCACAAAACACATAAAACGCTGAACTGATTTGTTCTCCCGTGGTTTTTATTTGCATAGCCCCTGACATCAGCGGTTCCAACTTTTAGGACCAGCAATTCTGTGGTGCCGTTCCGGTGCCAGCTTTTTGGCATCGGCATCAGTATTTTTTCAGTGGAAAAGCGTGGCCCTGGTGCTCGATTAGGCACCGGCACCGCGTCAGTGGAAAAGGGGATGTCTCATTTAGTTCATTCAAATCCAAAGCAAACAGTGGCAGAGAAACTGCTTCATGGCCCCACCTGCTGGTGGTGTAAGGACTGTACACCTTTTGATCCCGAACATGCAGTGAAAACAGCTTTCAGACTTGTGAATGTATCAGAAGAATTTCAGCAACTTGCCACAAACCCTGTCTCAAACCTGCCAAAGACGTTTCTAGACCTTTAAGTGACTTGATTGGTGGTGATTATGAATCTAGATACTATGAGATAAAATAATGACTGATTGACTTTGCGTCGCCGTGCAGATGCTGGACGACAACGACGTGAAAAGACTCAACATCCACTGGCTGCGTTCTCAGCTGGGAATCGTATCCCAGGAGCCAGTGCTGTTCGACTGTAGCCTGGCAGAGAACATCGCTTACGGAGACAACAGTCGTCAGGTCACCCAGGAAGAGATTGAACAGGCAGCCAAAGCTGCAAACATTCACTCTTTCATTGAAAGCTTGCCTCAGGTAAACAACAAAAAAAGTAAATAAATCTGATGCACACTGATCTCTTTCACAGGGAATTTCCCTAAGGATACATTGTTTAGTTGTTCATTCTTCCATCTATCAACTGTATTGTCCTTCATTACCTCAAAAGTCCTTCCATCATTATAACCCAATTGTAGAATTTAAATTACAGTCATAATGTGGTAATGTGTGTATAGTAACTTTTTTCACATTTGATATTTGTCTGTAGAAATACCAGACGCAGGCAGGGGATAAGGGTACACAGCTGTCAGGCGGGCAGAAACAACGCATTGCCATAGCGAGAGCAATCCTTCGCAACCCCAAAGTACTGCTATTGGACGAGGCCACGTCCGCGCTGGACACAGAGAGTGAAAAGGTACATGCCCCAGTCTTACCTTACACTCTGAACATAAAAAGACAAAGATTACATACAGCAAAATAGACTTATTCTTAAAGTGTTCATTTGACGTTTTATCTCCTTTTTTCTCTCTCCTCTCTTTCGTTTACCTTTTCTGTTACTCTCTCTCTCGTGCGGAGCAGATAGTTCAGGAAGCGTTGGATAAAGCGCGTGAGGGAAGGACGTGTATCGTGGTGGCTCACCGTTTGTCCACCATTCAGAACGCCGACCGCATCGCCGTGTTCCAGAACGGCGTGGTGGTGGAACAGGGAACGCACCAGCAGCTGCTCAACCTGCAAGGAGTCTATTACAGTCTCGTCACCTCCCAAATGAGTCACAGCACATAGAGACTTGTTCTTTTTTTCTGAATATGTTTCAAAAAAAAAGAGAGAGAGGGTGAGAGAGAGAGAGAGAGAAAAAAAGAAGGACAATTTTTTACTGAAGAATTGGTTGGTTGGGATGCAGATGAGGTTACATTTGGGGGACAGAACTGCGTTCAACAATTTGTGACCTTGAAACACACACACACACACATGCACACTGCACTTCACACATTTAAAACTTTTTACAGTTCTACAATACATTTCACTTCAATGCACTTATAACTGATTATCTGTTTTATCAGGTTGCACATTATTTCATCTTCCTGGCTTATTTGAAAGACCCTCTTTGTTTTTGGTTTTTGTTTTTTTGTGACGGGGCTGTGTCATCATGGCGATAGCTCACATTGTCAAAGAGACTGTTGTCAAGCGCAAACAGGTTTGGGTCAAATCAGACATAGACCTAGACTTTTTTATTTTTCAGTGATTGTATTCTAAACATGAATCGAGTTCTAATGAAGTATATTGACAATGTGCCTTTTTTGTACACAGCACTGAAATGAGGCATTGCACTGAATTTCTCTCTATTTAAGACAAGGGGCATTGTATGTGATCATTCAAGAGGACCAAAGAATTTTATTTATCTTCTGTCCACAGTGGGCTAAGACTCAAGGACTTAATTGTGAAACTAATGTATAGAGAAGGGAAGTAATATTGACTTTCTATTATTCTGCTCTGAACGTGGAACATGCTCTATTGGGGTATGACTGTTATTTCTCATTCATTTTCATTGGCGTAAATGAAGTGTAAGTTTCTATTATTCGGGGGAGTGGGAGGAGGATTTGTTTAAAAATCTGGGGTTCAGATTTAAATAATGAAGAGTAACTGTGGATATCTACAGAAGAACATAACACATGCTACAGTTTTCATTTTTGGGTTGTGTGTGGTAACACAGCCAGTGATTGGCTGGGTTAGTTTTACAGAACGTGTAACTTATTCACACTTTCATGGGTTTGCTGTGTGCTGAACTTGAGTTGAGCATTTACGAAGCAGTGCTTGAAGTTCCTGGTAATTACTTGTTCATACAGTTTGCTAGTGCAAGTGCAGTGGTTTTAAAAACTCTTGAAATCTCCATCTATTTTCCTCTATAACTCTACAATCTTGTTTTTCCATATCAGATTATACATCATGCAACGCCTTTGTCTCCACGGTGGCTAGTGGCTGGTGTAGTTATATTTGGTAGTTTGGTAGTACATATCCCACACAGGTAGAGCCATGGTGTCTAGCATTTCTATCTCTACATTAACACAGTAGAAGTAGGGTTTTTCTTTTACACTGCTAAGCATTTAAAGTGTTTCATCAAGCTGGACCAAGAATTGAGAGCCCGATCACATTGAGTAACAATATAATCCACAGTGTTTCAAAACCAGCACCTAAAGTACCTAAAAATCAAAACTCAACACAAATCAATCAAACCTTTCTTATTGTGATTGCTCTTTTTTTCCATTAAACAAAAAAGTTCAATATCTGCTTGTTCAGTATCTGCTTGTACACTAGCCCTCCAGGAAAGGTAAACTTGGAAAGCCTCAGTTTTGTGTGGACGACCATCACAAGCTGGTGGAGCTAATGAAACTCAGTGTAGTTTAAGCATGGGATTTTGATTTCCATAACAAATATGAACCCCAGTGTTTTCCTATGTCAGTTGGATTATAACATCACTCTGTTGAACAAGCTGTCTGTGTGAAATTGCATTGATAACACTGAACTGACAATGGTACCTGCAATTTAGATTTTATAACTTGCAGATGTGAGCTGCTTTTAATCAGTTGAATTGATTAGTCATATGTCTCTGATTATTCTGTGTTGCTGATATATGCATTACTCGTTTCTCACGTCTTTCAACAGACAGAGTAAACCTGAATATTCCAAGCACCGAGAGGTGCTGTACCGATCACAGAATTTTATAATTTTTTAAATAAAAATGGATGTTAAAGTCCTGCTGAGTGTCATTTGTCAGTTGATCAAAAAACAAGGGGACAAACTAAGGCACCTTAAACTAGAAAGGAGTCACTGCTCACTGTTCACAGTGTGTGTGTGCAATCACTGAAACCTAACTAGTAGGGGTATATGGAGTTATAAGGGACTGAAGGTATGATGGGGCGGAGCCTCTTGTGGCCTGATATGCCAGCACCAGTGTCTTGAACTGGATTCGGGCAGCTACCAGAAGCCAGTGGAGCACAGTAAGCAGTGGAGTGACATGGGAGTGCTTAGGGAGGTCATTGATACAATAGAAAAAAACGTAACCGTGGGGAACCATAGGAGTAACAGCACCCAGTCCAGTGGTGTAACCTACCAGACTGGTGGAAAGGACAAAATTACCTCCTCCTCCACTGTCAGGGAAGATCAAGAATGGAGGTGAGAGAAAGAGAGAAAGAGAGCACACTTATAATGCATTCTCTGGTCATCAGTGTATTTTTCTTGTGCTGCAGCTAACCAAACCAACAGGCAGTACAAACATATTAACACTACACTGGCACTTAACAATATCAATATGCTAAAGCACACCCTTTACTGTAGAGTGGATCTGTGAACAACTCTGGAACAGGAAGTCCCTCCTCTTTAGCAGCAAGTTATAGGCCAAGGAGATGTCTGTCAAAACCTGACAAATACACAATGGAAATCAAATGCAAATCCAAAATCTGTAACCCTTCTTCCATATGAAATGCACTGAGAATACACACACACACACACACACTCACCTTTTCCATTCTATGCTTCATTCATCAGTTTGTTGTGTTTGTTAAAGGTTGTATGTAGTGCTTGTTTCCTCTATTCAATCTACACACAAAGAGAACACATTTCTTTTTAAGGCTGTTCACCTCAACAGACTAGAACACATTTCTATTTAAGGCTGTTCACTTCAACAGAATAGAACACATCTCTGTTAGGATTGGACGGTATAAAGGTATTATGGTATACCGCGAAATGCCGATGGTATGAGTTTCAGTACCGTCAAAATTACAGATGCTTCTCTTTTTCTATATCCTGATGCGGAGATGCTGTATTGAGGTGAGGTATTGTAGTGCACAGCAGGTGCCACCAGAAGTCAGTCTACCAGTAACAAATCATCATCATCATCATCATTTTCTGCTGCTTATCCATAATCAGTTCGCGGTGGCAGCAGGCTGAGGAGGGTAGCCCAGATATCCCTTTCCCCACCTACAACAACCAGGTCCTTCTGGGGATCCCAAGGTGTTCCTAGGCCAGTCAAGATATATAATTCCCCCAATGTGTCCTGGGTCTGCCCCTGTGTCTCCTCCCAGTTGGTCGTGCCCAGAACACCTCCACAGGGAGGCACCCAGGGGGCATCCTGACTAGGTACCCGAACCACCTCAACTGACTCCTTTCAATGCAGAGGAGCAGCGGCTGTACTCCGAGCTCCCCCCGGGTGTCTGAGCTCCACACCCTATCCCTAAGGGAGCACCCGGCCACACTGCAGAGGAAACTCATTTTTGCCGCTTGTATTCACAATCTCATTCTTTCGGTCACTACCCAGAGCTCGTGGCCATAGGTAAGGGTTGGAACAAATGGAGGGCTTTGCCTTCTGGCTCAAGTCCCTCTTCACCACGACGGTCCGGTACAACGACCGCATTACTGCCGCCGCTTCCCCAATCCGCCTGTCGATTTCCCTCTCCATTTTACCCTCATTCGTGAACAAGACCCCGAGATACTTGAACTCCTCCACATGAGGCAGTAACTCAGTCCCAACTTGGAGGGGTCAAGTCACCCTTTGCAAAGAGCAGAGACACAGTCCTGAGGCACCTGTACTGGACACCCTCCTCACCCAGACTGCGCTTTGAAATCCTGTCCATGAAAATCAAGAACAGGATTGGGGACAAGGTACAGCCCTGGCGGAGTCCAACAACTACTGGAAATGAGCTTGACTTCGTGCTGAGAATACGGACACAGTTATACAGGGACCAAATGGCTTGCACCAGCAAACCTGTCACCCCATACTCCCGCAGCACCCCCCACAGGACACCCCGGGGAACACGGTCGTAAGCCTTCTCCAGATCCACAAAACACATGTAGACTTGATTGGCAAACTCCCATGACCCCTCCAGTGCAAGGGTTAAGAGCTGGTCCACTGTTCCATGGCCAGGAAGGAATCCACATCGTTCTTCCTGGATCCGAAGTTTGACAATCAGCCACAGTCTCCTTTCCAGTACCCTGGAGTAGGCTTTCTCAGGGAGGCTGAGCATTGTGATCCCCCGATAATTGGAGCACACTCTCCGGTCCCCCTTTTTAAAAATGGGAACTACCACCCCAGTCTGCTACTCCGCAAGCACTATGCCCGGCCACCACGCAATGCTGAAGAGGCGTGTCAGCCATGACAGCCCAACAACATCCATAGCCTTCAACATTTCAAGACGTATCTCATCCACCCCTGGCGCCTTGCCACTGCGGAGATTCCTAACTGCCTCAGTGACCTCTGCCAGGGAGATGGGTGACGAGCCCACCAAATACTAAGGCCCTGTCTCCTCTGCAGAGGGCGTGTTGGTCAGGTTTAGGAGCTCCTCGAAGTGTTCCTACCACCATCTGATGTCAATTTAAATAAAACCTTACCGATACAACATTTTATGATATCAATATTCAATCCAGTATACTACTCTTTTAAAACAAAAGAAAAAATTAAATGAAAACTCTGACGAATGTGGGCCCATGCACACACACACTCACACTTGCATACAATACTCCACAGATTTAGCAGTCAGCTCTATCATTGCAGGCCTGTGTCATTGCTGGTGTTCCATGAGGCCACACACAAGCTAGCCGCTTCACTTGACAGAGTAAAAACAAAAATATAGCTGCAAGCAGCAATGATGGTGGCACCAGGTAGAAGACTAATCAGAACAACCCCTAAACAAGAGACCAGTCCATCACAGTGTGAGCAGACATCCCTTGGTGGGACTTTCAGGGAAGCAGGGACCCAGGCCCAGCCCAACAGTTCCCCTCACTTGGGTGCTTGCAAGTTGGGTAGGAAAGGGAGTCCCAAGGGGAAGCAGGGACCAAGGCGCAGTCCAAAAGTACCCCCCATCAGGGTGCCTGAAAGTTGGGTAGGAACGGCAGCTTTCCTGGGGCCTGGAGGTCAGCTGGGGACTAGAACTTCATTACGGGTGCTAAGTCCCACTCAGGAACCAGGGACCCAGGCTTGGGCCAAAAATTACCCCCACCAGGGTGTATGCAAGGCAGGTATGGATGGCCCAGGTGGTCCCCTAGTCTGGTTCCCTGCAGCCCCAAGGTGCACTACCCAGCACTCCGTTGGTCCCGGAGCACCCACTCTTAAACACGGGTATGCTGCCTTCACAATACACCTGCTTAAAGAGGCCCGACCCAAACTGGAATTTTTGCAGATACGCTCAAGTCTCTCCCTCTACCAGGGGGTCAGATGTCAATTTGGTCTACCAGGCAGTCAGGCCTCTGTGAGTCATGCTAGGTGTGGTGATGATAGTTCACTGGCTTAAGAGTGGGTGCCCAGGGCCCAAAGGAGAGCCAGGTTCTGGCCCAGCGCTCCTGGGAGGGAGGCAGAGGCCCAAGTTTCCCCCCATTTGGGTCAAGGTAAGTGGGCATGGATGGGTGAGAGGTTCCCAAGGCCTGGAAGTTCGTCCTGGGGTGATGAGTAATACACTTTTATGTGTTTTTCTGCTATAGCGCCCTCATGTGGCCAAATTTCACCAAAAGTTGCAGGGGACCAAGACATCAACCTAACAATGAGGCGTACTACGTTTGGCATCAATCCATGCAACCATTGCTGAGATATACTCCCTTCCTCTTTAAGAGGCTTCGCCATCAAAGTTCATTGGATCACGGCAGCCATACTGTTTGTCCTAGCAAAATTCTTTGTAACATTTTTGGTCAGGCTTCTCCATAGATGATGTAGACCAAATTTGGTGGTGATAGGCTCAACGGTCTAGGACTAGTTTGCAAAAGTAGGGTTTATGAACAGTTCAAAATGGTGGAAAATGAAATACGGTGATTTTTGAAAAACTGTGTCCATTTCACTCGGCATGAGACAGGGATTAAGGGAAGTCAAAGATGATTGTTCTAGGCCAAACGATTTAAAAGTTATAGGCAAAAATGTACCATGAACTTTGGCCTGTTAGGTAGCACTAGAGTCGATGATGGAACAACACCAAATTTGTTAGCTGGGCACCTTGGGCTGTGCTCTGTGAGGGTGCCAAATTTCACCAGGATCCATTGAGGGCTTCTATGGGCTCCTATTGAAACAATAGAAATTTGTTAAAAGCAAGATGGCCGACAAAGTAAATGAACAACACCTAGGGTTCATAAAATCCCTTAGGGCTCATTACTGTGATGATGCACAAGAGATTTCGTTGAAATGTCTGCTTTTGTCTTGGAATTATGGGTATTTTAATACATTTTCATGTGTTTTTCTGGTATGTCGCCACCATGTGGCCAAACTTTATGAAACTTGGCAGGAACCTGGTATTCCCTCTCTCAATGATGTGTACCAAGTTTCGCGTCAATCCCTCGGAGCATCGCTGAGATATGCTAACTTCCGGAAGGATCCTGTTTTGGCGGCATTGCCATCAAATTTCCTCGGACAACAGTGGCCATATCCTTTGACCTAGCAAAATTCTTTTTACAACGTTTGATTAGACTACCTTGTAGATTATGTGTACCAAATTTGGAGGTGATCAGATCAATGGTCTAGGACTAGTTTAAAAGTATGTTTTTCAAAAAATTAAAAACGGTGGAAAATCTAATTAAGCAGAGATTGACGGCAATGGATGCATTCGACTTGACGTGACCCCAGGATTAGGATAAACAGTTCAAAAGTTATGAGCAAAAAATTGGCCTGTTGGTGGTGCTAGAGGGATGCATTGATTGAACCCAAATTTGGGACCTGGATACTTTGGACTGTCCTCTATCAATGTGCCAAATTTCACAACTTTTTACCATACAGTTCTAGGGGCTGCCAGAGACTCCCCTTGCAGAAACAATAATAATAGTGAGGAATGTTAACAATTACAATAGGGTTCCAGCAGCTTCACTGCTCTGCCTCTAACTAAACAAAAAGGTACCACCTTCTGCGTACGACTGTAACTGACACCGTAAGTCAGTCCACAGGGCAGAAATCCTGTGTTGGAGGGGCAGGTATGAGCAGATGACCAAGCTGTCAAGCTTTGCCAGAAGTTGTATTAATCACGTTGCCAGAGGTTGTATCCGGCACTCCCGGTGGCTTAAACCGCTATCTGGTCTTCTTTCTACATCTGATAACCAAAACTGACACAAAAGTAGACTTTGGTTTGAAAGTCTGTAAACATAATTTAAAACACTGTTCCAAACAACACTGATTAAATTAGAACACAGTTCTAAAGAGGACAACTGTATAAAACGCCAAAGAAAACCTTTTTTCCTTGAACTGTTTTGTTCACCTTTTGAAAAACTTCCCTATAACCGTTAACCTTTTAAGAATAACCGTCAACCGACAACTCACCCGCGTCTCCTGTTCTTCTCTCCCTCTCGCGCACACATGCCTCTTGAGAAACCCTTGTCTCAACTACATAACTTTCACTTTGGGGTCTCTAATTTTATTTATTTATTTTCATTCATGGTATGAATTATTTATTTCCCCTCTGGGCTACACTACGTTTCCCATACACCCTAGGGAGTGATTACGTTGGGTGTTCTGCAGCAATGAAGATGTGGAGTGGTGTTGAAATAAACGAAGGCTGATCTCTCTAACTCTTCTAAAAGGAGTTGTCTATAGGGATGGGTGGACGAAGCCTCATGACGTTTTTGAGGCTTCTTCCTGATTATGTCGAAAAAAAGATCTGACGCTTCGAAGCAGCCTCAGACAGCAGAGTGACATCTGGTGGTTTGCTGAAATTATAGCAGCCATGGACCCAAGACTACGGAGAAAGAATGCATACAACGACTCGTTGATTTCAGTTTCAATGCAATATGTACACTAAAAACCTAAGAACGATATGTGTGTTCATTTTGATCTTCTCATAGGCACTGGTTGCTCATTAAAGTGCTGCACGAAATGTACATGTCGCTATCTGTCTCAATTAAACAACACTCAGTTAAACAATTTGTTTTCTTGATTTGGCACAGGAAATTATTTTACAACAGGACGTGTTCCATTCTTTTTCTCGTTCATTATCTGATAACTCTGCATTATGGCGACTTTATAACGATAATAAACATGCCCATTTGCAATGTAGAAGGCCAGTATCTTACAGCAAAAAAGAAACCAGAGTTGGTAAGTACAAAATTTTTTTTTTTTCGCACACAGAAACAACTTCATAATGAAACCACGAAGATTGGAACAACGCCACTGTCAAGTTAAACGACTCCTTAACATTAACATAAAATGAACATCTTAATGCCATGTGGTGCAGAATAACATCAGCGCAATGTAGAATAAAATGTACAAAACTTTGGATTAAACAGAATGAGATAAACCTAATAAATAAATAAATAAATAACTGCAGAGAGACCTAATGGGCTCTTAGCACTGCAAATCGGCCTAATCTTTTGGCTAAACCAGTGGATTTTAACTGTAGTCCTGAGGACCCCCTGTCCCGCATATCTAAATTGTAGGTCATGACTGACACTGGACTGCAGTGATCAATTAATTATCAAGGCCTTGAGTAGCTCAACTGAATGTGATAATGAAGATTCAAAACAAAGACATGCAGGACAGGGGGTCCACGGGACTGGAGTTGACAGCCACTGGGCTAAACAATTTCACAATGTCAGCAAAACATGATTTACTGGGAGAAACCAAGCAATTCTATGTAAAACCAGACATTCAGCACCCCCATATAGTCTGAATGAAATTATCCTTGTTTCATAACAACATTTTCCGATGATTCCGCTGTGATATTGTCAGTCGAATCAGGATCCTTAGATCGAATCGTCGAATATTGGAGCATTCAGGGTCCTCCCTACCAAATACTAAAGAAAAATAATATTTTTAAAATTTATTTTCACATTTAAATCATTCAAATATCTTGATTTATTAATGTCCACAAAAGTTATGTCAACTGTTAGGCTTCTAACAGAACTCCCCCCTGCAACTCAAAAATGGTTTGTCCGAATACAATGTAATGAGCATCATAAGGTAATATTTCATGTATTATAGCACATTATCAATGAGTACATTAATTAAATTTGACAATAACCTGTTCAAGACAATGACATGTGGTCAACTAGGCAAGGCTTACCATTTGAAATTATGGGTCAAAATAAGGAAATGGTCAACTATGCTACCTGTTAAGCAGTGGAATAATAATAGTAGTAATACTGGTAGTAGTAGTAGTAATAGTGGTAATAATGTCTCCAGTCAACTATGTTACCTGTGAACTAAGTTACCCAGTAGTGTAATAATAGTAGTAGTACTAGTAAATATGGTGCGTTAGTTGCTGTCCACATTGAGTGACCTAGATTAGTTAGAAACATTATATATTAGCAATTTACCCTGATAAAAAAGTCAGGTAAAGCAACATTTTAGTGGTTTCAGGGAATGTACTGGTACAGCAACAGTTCTATCAAGGTGTTGTTTAAATGCTCAGACCTACAAAATACAACACATCTTTGTAGCGTCCATGTTGTTTCCACATTCCAACATAAAAGCACATGAATACACCAAAGTCGGAAGGACGACTTCACAACTTGGGAAATGGGACCATACAAGGAGCACGTGAATATGTAGAAAATGTGTCCAGTCAGCTATGTTACTTGCGTCAATTAGGGTTGCCCAGTAATAGGCTGGTCGACCAAATCATTGGTAGATGATAAGAGTCTTAATCGAGAAAGTTTTCATTACTTATAATTCATAAAAACATCAGGCTATGGAATCTGGATCGGTAACGTCAGTCTCATGTCCAATGAATGAATTACGTCAGTTTCGGCTGATATTGGATCGGATCGGTCTCACCTCTAATGATAACGGCTTGTGACAATTTTTCTCATCATGGATAAAAGATCAGCCTACATAAATGCTCATGACAATAGGCTCCAAATCCGAGACCACGCCTGACAAAGCGTTGTGAAACAGAAACGCAGCAACAGCATAGCCTACTAGCTAATGTAAGATCTGAGATTTACTCTCATGTAAATTTATTTATAATTTCATCAAACTGCATATTTAGTACACTGACTTTGTCTTCTCATCGCTCAATTTAAAGAGTTCCCGCGCAGCCCAGGTCTTCGGCATTTTGTCCTCCCTCTAGTGGCAGAGGTGAACTGAAGCGTGATGTTCGCTGCTGTGAGTGGGGTCTCTATGATTTCCGCGATGCTGAAAACGCGGACAGAATCACAGATTTGAGGCATGAAAACTGTAAACTAGTTACGGATATTGTGTTGATGTTATAAACCTATGAATTTTTTCCTATGAATTTTTTCACATGTCATGATTGTCCAGATAGTCTAAAATATCCTCACAGTAGGCATAGCCAGAGACTTTTTAGTAGGAAGGACTCTGCCATAGCCATGTCTGGCCGAATGAGTGCAAGGATGTTGCCTAGTAACAGTGTCTGGAAACACGTTCAGCAAGTGAGTTTGCCCACTAGATACACTGGAAAAATCATGTCAAAACTGATAGGTTCGGATTAGTCAAACACTCAGTTAACAACAAAATACCTGCCGAACAATACCCCAATGAATACTGTGAGTTTGGCCAACAGTTCTTCAAGTTATGTCAACATAAAAAAAAATGTGGAAAAAGGGGGAGGGAGGATATCCGAATACTAAAATCGAAAACGGAATACCTACCCAACAAGCGAATATCCGAACATGCGGGACCAGCCCTAATAGCGCAGTGTTGACAATTATACTTGTAACATCTTTTGTCAGCCCTGGAACTCAAACCATTTTCTGATGCTCCAAAAATATATTTAAATAATTATCGTAATATCATAAACATGCGAAGACTAGTCGACTAATGGCTGGAACTAACGACTACTAGTCGACCAAGAAAATCTTTGGTCGGGGGCAGCCCTAGTGAAATGTGTGCCAAATTATAGAATGATTCCCATGGTTCAGATTTGTGACATTTTCTTTTGCTGTGAAGCAAGGTGAAAGAAGGGAATTTCATCATCAGTGTTTGGGGAGTAATTGTGCAATGAGAAAAAGGGGCAAAGGGAATCATAAGGAGGTTTAGGGAATGTGCTTGTGCAACAATTGAAAGAGATATAGACAGTGTATAAAAGGGTTTGGGGAATGTTACTGTGGGACGTATTTCGTGGTTGTGGAACAGGGTTGTTGTTGTTGTTTTTTTTTAGGTTTTTATTTAAAAACGGGATTTGCTCCACTGTGCTGGGTTTCAGGTGGCTTTTTCTCTGGCTCACAATTTCTCCAGCCTTACATCCGCTCACATGGCACAGAGGTTGCTGGTGTGCAGAGGTACTGCATGGCCATCTGGAACACATAGGGATAGGTAGACTTGTGGGTGGCTCAGTACTTCAATGGGTCCCCCAACCTTGGCAGGAGTGGGTCTTTTAAATACAGAGATAAAGAGAAGGAAAATATTGTCATTTCATTACATCCATTGTCATTCAGCAGCAGACAATAATATTACTTCACCTCTGGACCTCTGCAATAGCACCGGCTGTGGCATTTGACACACGCTGCTGTGCATCCACATGGCTGTCAAGCAGGTCCCAGAGGTTACTGTCCTGCAGCTGAGTTGAGGTCCCTGGTGTTGCTGGTGGTACAGACTCCCTTGATGGTCCAGGCATGAAGCTGGCACATTCCCTGGTTAACCTTCTATGTTACAGAGAATTTATCATTTAAATTGGCTAATCTGACACCAATTTCATGTATGACCTCAGAACACCCCTTTTGACTCTGACAACTCCACAGTGGCTTGGTAGAATGGCCAGAGCACTAGAAGGCACTGGTGGATCATCTGGTACTCCACGGCAGAGAAGGGAATGAGGTCAGTGTTCAGACTGGTGAGAGCTGCTCCCAGTGGCTCCCTCTGTTCATACAGCCTTTGTAGCATCTCAAATGTTCTGTTCCAGTAGGTGTCAACCTCCTGTATGAGTTTGTGTTGTGGCCTGCCCATTTGTGCTTGGACCTCCGACACCATTCCTTAGCTGTGGTGCTTGACTTAAAACCCCCCCCAATTCTGCATGCTCAGGCACGGATGTCTTCAAGGTCTGGGGTTTGCCCATGTGACTTCTTCACCACCAGACTGAAAACATGGGCAAAGCAGCTGATATGGCACAAGTTGAGCAGGGCTGTGCCACAAATATGATTTCCTGTGCAATCTGTGACCAGGCTTCTCACTTTGCCTTTAATTCCTCACGCTGCCATTAGGGTGTCCTTGGCCTCAGCTAGGTGAGCTGCAGTGTGGGTTTCAGGGAACTCCCAGATGAACAGTGGACAGCTTTACCTCTTCTGTGATGAAGTGGCATGTCACAGCCAGGTAGGCATCCATGCTCATGGAGGTTCACATGTCAGCTGTTTTGCTGACTGTTGAGAAATTCCTGATCTCAGCCATAGCCTTGTCTTTTGTGGCCTTGCATTTTGACTCCATCATAGTCTTCAAAGCCTTCCCAGCAAGGATGGTGTAAGCAGGATCCAGCAGTTTAATGAAGGCCTTGAATCCTTCATTTTCTACAATTGACAGTGGCTGGGCGTCCATCACAATCATGTTCAGTAAGGCCTCATCCAGCTGTTGTTTTCTGGACACTGTCAGAATGAGTATCATGTGAATATCACTTTATTGTAATTACATGGTTTTATTCTAGTATGCACTCTGTAACTTTAATGATTTTTTTCAGTGTTTTCCTTTTATTGTTTTTCATTCTTAAGCACTTTGTCTTTATGTTTCCTTTGGAAGTTTCTTCTGCTTTTATTTATGTAAATCACACTGAATTTCCTCTGTATCAAATGTGTTATGTGAATAAACTTGCCTTGCCTACCTGAGTAGTGAATTAAAATAATAATGAAAAATAAGACAAACCAAAAAAAATACTAATAAAAGCATCAATGTGACAAATTCAATACTTGAAAAGTAGAGATCAAAGTTTCAAGAAAAAGAGAAGTCAAAGAAGAAAAGAAGATTTAAAATGAAATGAGATTTTATAGGTGAGTTTCAGAGGGAGTGGGGCCACCTATCCTGTTGCCCAAAGTTTGGTGCTTGGTCCTGGCGGGATGGGACAGCAGATTAGGGTGTGTTGCTGAAGGAGGTATAGAATAATGTTAAAAATAGTGAAATAAAATTAAATAATACCAAACGACCTCCAGCATTGCCTTGGGTTGGGGTGTTGATATGTTTTTGTGCTTGGAAGGAAGGTGCCTCAACATTGACGAGTGTTATTATTGACGAGTGCCAATTCTTGAGGACACAGCAGACACCGAACCTTACAATTATGTAAAATAGTGACCATATTGAAACACGACCCTGAGTAGGATTAAGCAGTTAAGAGAATGAATATTAATAATAAACTACAACATTACTGTCATGGCAAGTGAAAAATCTCCACTACAGGAGAATAGTATTGTATTTATCTTATTGGGGGATAACAGGCCAAAATGTTCCCACACTTGCGATCCCCTCTTTCCAACTGTGTATGTCTCAACTAACTATTAGATACATGACCGGTTCTTTCACGTCCCTTTATAATAATAATAATAGTGATAATAATAATAATAATAATAATAATAATAATAGTCTCAAAGGGCTTTACGAATCCCTTTACAGCATATGGGATACAGGATGGCACCAAAACTTCAAACTGGACAAACCCTTTCAGGTGTTTCAGTGATGTATGAAGCTTCGGACGTAGTCTCGTTATAATGGCAATTTGATACAAGCTTCAACACACTGTTTCAAACCAGTATGCTTTGCGAAAGTAAAATGAGCTTTGGAGCTTCAGCATTAAAACGTCCCATCACTACATACAACGCTTCATTGATTCGAGTTTCGATACGATGTGTACACTTAAAGCCAAGCTATGTCTATTCATTTTGATCTTCTAGTACCCATTGGTCTGCCAGAAATGTATATGTTGCTATATGTCTCAGTTTACTACAGTATAACTATTCCCTCAAAATATTTTACCTATTAATGGAACATATGTTACGATACCACACAAACATTAGGTGCATCCTATGCTTCATTTAGATTGAAATTTGTCAAGATGTTCCTAAATTAACAGTTTTTGTTATTCCCGCTTTTCAGCTGAGGGTCTTGGTCTCAAAATAAAGAATAAAAACTAACATAGTCAACCACTACCATTGTTATTTGTTTCAAAAGTCCTAATACTAAAGAAAAATAGTATTTGTTGGTGGCTAACAGACCTAAATGTTCACACACTCGCAGTTGCGTCTTTCTCGGCCAAAGCCTTCCTGGTGTTTCAGTGACACATGATGCTTCCAACGTCATCAGTCACATGGCAATGGCAGTTTGATACAAGCTTCGACACAGTGTTTCGAACCAGTTAGCGTCGCGACAGTGTAGCAGGCTTCGAAACTTTGGTATTGAACGTCCTATCACTAGTTGTCTCCGCGTTTCCCTAAGGCTCAACTTTCACACCGGTGACCCTGTTTACGCTCGGACAATTCCTGAGTTAACAGTACATGATGGCTAACACAGTTTCGCACAAATTTCTCCTAGCTTATTAATTGAATATGACTAGATATGGAATCATGAAAATATTGCCAAATACAACTTTATCATCAGATGACTTCCTCCAACTACAAAACCAGTTTATTAGCCACATTATTTTATTCAACTGCCAGTCTGCCACCACCACCCGCACATCATCTTTGTTCAGTCCACTGATCAGTATCCTCCGTTGCAGTCTCATTGGGTCTTCCAGTAGTGTATGCTGAATCTATGGAAGAAGGGTGCTTAATTCCTATATTAATTACTTTATGTGTCATAAGTACTTAAACCCAGCAAGACCTGAGTATGCTAGACAATGTCGTAAATGCTGTGACTTCTATCACTAGCAGCCTTTTTTTTTTTCATTAATAATACAAATACCGTGATATACCATATACCCCGGTAAAATTTCTGGAAGGTATGACGGTATGATAAAATAGACACCGCCCAAGCCTATGCTCCAGAATTCATCGTTTCTCTCATGCCCATTTTCCTACTGCATGACTATTTTCGGCTGCACATACTCTCTGACTACGTCCAGCAATAGCTCAGCTGTTTCTTTACAGGTGTTTATTCTGACCAAAGAAACCCCGTTTAAAACGAGGAAACATTTAAAATAATCTAATTCCTACACAAACAGCACACACAAGCCTAAACCTGCATACATTCACGTTTTGATATGTTTCAGGGTAAAATCAATTCATTTCAAATTTAGACCACTGGGGGAAACCTGAGATTGTTTAAAAATTTAGAATTTAATAATGAATTTTCCTGCTGATCCATTACTCTTTCAGACTCCTGCCATAATCATACTTACTGTTTGTCTTTCATTCAGAAACAATAGAGTTGGAAGACAATCACTGACACATTGTCTAACTGATGCGTCTTTAATGATTAAATCAACAAAAAGACTTAACAATAACCAAAACGTGCAATTCATTAGACTCTTCAAAGACTTCATACCAAGTAGTCATGTGCTAACATGTATAAAAAAAAATCAAAGAACATTATTACTCAAATAAGAGAAAACACTAAAGTAGGGAAAATGTTAAAACTACATCATCCACAACTTTATGGACTTAGAAAGGGTGAGAGCTCAACTGCGTGATAGTTTTATCCTGAAACAAGTTTTAACTACTAAGCAAATCTACTCGTTATCATCACATTCCATATTTCTCTATGGTCTCCTTGGCCAGAGCGATGTTGGCGGTCATAGCATCATCTTTTCAGCAGGAGCGGAATTTTACAATTAAAGAGTTCTGCTGCATGGGAGTTCATTAAGTGGAAGAATGTATGACTCGTCCTTAAAGATGAAAATTTCTGACAGGTAATAAGTTCCTTAAAAATACAATGCTAAATTCATTTCAATCAAGCCACCTTGGTTTATCAATATTTAAAGAGAGATTCGATCTGGTTTTTGGAAGACGAACATCTGGACAATGTAATCCAATTTCTGTTATTATCTAATGTTGTGTAAATTGTCTAAACTACACTGTACAGTTTTTAAATACCTTTTCTGGAATCCCATGCCTTCCACTTAGCTTTTCCCTTCACGTCCATCATTCCTGGCTTGTCTGCGGAAAATGGAGACAGAGGCGATAAATAAAGGTCTGTCAGATTTAGATATAGTTATCAAGAATACTATGAGACTGCAGATGAAAGTTTATCTTTAAACTGAGATGCTTAAAAGACGCGCAGACTTAGCTGATGTGAAATACTCTTGTGATTGTAGAGGCAGATGCTACCGATGTTAATGTCCCCGACGATGACTTGCTTATACAGTCCATACATATCTAGCAGTTCCTGATCAGTGGGTCTGGACTTCACTTTCTTCACGTGCTCGACTTTTAAGTTACAAATTTTAATTGGTGTGTGTGTGTGTGTGTTAATCAGATTTGTTTCATAAACTTGGTCAAATTTGGTTCAGGGAGAATTACCGGCCTTTTCCAGGATTTACCTGTAGTCCTCTTGAGTGAGATGCTTTATATGTGTAATACATAACCATCCTGCCCAAACCTAGACTGACCTCATCTATATCCAGACAAATCAAATTAAATTTCACACATCTGTGAGTTTAGTCTCTGTGTCAAATGAAGAGTAGGGAACAATCACGCCATTTCATGTAGGAAGGCAGCAAAACTTTTTTTTAAGGTCCAATGAATATCCCTTGAGGCAATGTGCAGTCCATTGTAAAATGGAAATTGTATAACCCCACTCAAACCCTTCAGTTTGTGTTATAAAACTGAGGAAAAGGATTTCAGTCTGTCAGAGAAGTGGTGGAAATATTTGCGGTTCCACAATATTATGGTCTCATTTATTTATAAATGCGACATCTATAGCCCTTCCTCTGCTTTATACCATACAATAAATTCAGTTCAATCTCAATACAGAGGAGAATCTGCTCCCGTTTTGTTAAGGATACACTGCCCTCTAGCGGTCAGAAGGGCAAATGCACTTCAAGATCCTACGTGAGCTCAAAAAATGTCATTCATCTTGAGACATGTTCTCATAGCAGAACGAACTTCCTTAACTGACAATGAGCTAATAATTGTGGTTTGTTGTGACGAGTTCCTCTTGAGGAGTGCATCTGTGTGTGTGTGTGTGTGTGTGTGTGTGAGTGAGAGAGAGAGAGAGAGAGAGAGCATGTGTGTATGTCTGCTCTTTGTGTCAGCTGATCAGCACATTTTAACATCTTGTCTCATATATCATTTGGTTTGTGTGACCTGTTCACCTCTTACTCACACACACACACACACACACAATTGTGCTGAATTGCTAGTTAGCATCGTAAATCCTCCAGCCTAATTCCATCAGGGTTTTAAGTATTTCCCTCTCTGTACACTTCTGTATTAGTCTGACCCCAGCACATTCACTCAGCTCATTAATTAATTACTCAACACTGAATCATTAGAGTCAGGTGCATCAGTCCAGGACTGAAACAGATATGTGTAAAACAGGCAGTGTTTCTGAACCTGAGCTGAGAAATAATCTACAAGGTAAATACATGACTTTTCTAAACTTAGCACATGCGATTCCTACAGTCAGTTTGAGGTTTGCCAAGTGTGCCTTATTTTGTAATTCGCGCTCCTGAGGTAACCAATCAAAAGGAAGTTAGGGTCTCATTCTACAGACATCAGTCTCTATTCCTTTAGACATAACCTGAGACATTCTGGGACACGGGGCCGTCTGTGGCCAGAAACAATGCTGTAGATGTGACATCTCACATGCGTTATTGTAATTTCAATGTTTCAGATAGGAAACAGATAAATAGAAATGGTTTTAATAATCACATGATCAGAATGAACATGAGACCAAATGTTCTAACCACAATGAGGCAATTCTGACATTTCTGCTTCAAGAGGTACATTTTTACATCCCAGTTTCACTTAGAGTGAGTTCAACAATAATGGGGTGGGGGTGGGGGGGGGGTTGATGTCACTGTAGTTCAGAAGTGGAAGGAAGTGGTTTAAGCAAGTTTCAAGTCTCAAAGGGTCCTGCAAGTGTCAAGGAATCAGTCACTGTTTTAATAGTGAAATACACTGGAAGCATTTGGAATTGAAATTTATCATGGTTTACATGAGTAAATGTCTGTTTATGATTTTTTTTTAATTATTGTTCTGTCCTCCAAATACTCAGTGAGAAGAGGATAAAGCTTGACTGGAAACTAAACCTTTGTGCATCTAAACCTATCCATCTAAGATGTCTTGTAGTGTACAAACTTCGCATCAAACTTTTATTTTCCAATTTTAAATGTATTTCTTACGTTTTACATAAAGCGATTTATTGAATCAGTAAAATTCTTTTTCAAGACATCTAAACGTCTCGCTCTCGTAGACTGGGAAGTTTCAGTAAAGACTGGTACTTCTCTAAACAATGATGTCAGACATGACTCAGTCTGCTGAATGAGTGAATATTGCAATTGCCTAGTCCTCTGATTAATACTCCTAAACTTCCATAATTACTCTTCAAGTCATTCCTTTTCATAATTTTGACAATAAAAAAGACAAGGCTAGCTTAGGGGATAAGGATACACACTCACATCCATACACATCACTTTCAGACAGGTTTAGAGTGATTCACAGGATATAACATCATTTAGTGCCATGTAACCTAACATGTGAAAGATACCAGGTTAACGATTTGCCTAACGATACTTTCAGATAAGAGAATGCTGGCTTTCTGTCAGATTATTGGTATGTGCAAGTTCTGCGGTAGTTAAACGTTTTTTTTAATTTATTCTTTTTTTTTATTATTATTACAGCGCATATCAAGTCAGGATGAAAAACAAAGTGAAAATAGTTACATGGAATGGTAAAAAACAGGGAGAAAAGTTTGAGAGAGAGAGAGAGAGAGAGAGAGAGAGAGAGAATACTAAAATCTAGAGGAGGTGCAATTCACATCAACCTGAACAAAATATTACCTTATCTCCCCATCTCCATTTCCATATAAGCCATGCTCCAGTGCATCGAGAAATGTAACCTTTGCCAAACATGCCCTCTGGTCACACTGCAGTTTATGTAACACAATAATTAACCACACCCTTGGCCTTACTCATGCAGTAACTGAAGCGAATTTTTAAGTTCATCTGACAAAAATGAACTCTGTGTGACTCAGCAAGACACCCAGTAACTCCACATGACCGAAATAATGGGCAACCACACGAAAGCTGACCAACAGATCTAATTAGATATGTCATCTGTACTCAGGTTCACAGAGAGTGAATAAGAGCTAAAATCAAACTTTAAACAGATAATTGAACATGTTAGTAAGGCAGATAGCTTTGCCCATCTGAGGAATGAGCATTGTTTGCTGTTTTGTGGTTTTCTGAAAAACTTTAACCTACTAACAACTAAAATGTTTATTAACTAAACTAACTAAATTACTAACTAACTAACTAAACAGATGATAATATTTTCAAAACTTGTTTACATGAAATGTACTGACAGAACTCTCTCTCTCTCTCTCTCTCTCTCTCTCTCTCACTGCATCAGTATCCACCATGTCCACATAAACGTTAAAAAAGACTGGGAACAAACAAGCTGACGTGTGTGTGTGTATGTGTGTGTGTGTGTGTGTGTGTATGTGTGTGTTAAATACATGTAAGACCAGGAGTAAAAAAAAAAAAAACATCGATAAGGGAAAGAAATGTTTTTTTATCAGTTTTCGTAAGATCAGGTCCCTTCACTACACATCCATGAATGACCTTTAATGTCTTTTCGGACTTTCTTCAACTTTCACAAGTACAACCACTTATCTACCACTAAAACTTTTCACACGGGATCAGTTATTCTTCAGACATCAGACTTTTAAAAACAAGAAAACGTAATCAAACCTCTAATGTTAGTAATGTTAGGAGAGACTGGGAGATAAAGGAACATACTCAGTATTCAGAGGGTTGTTGGCTTGATTCCCACAAATGACAACATTGTTGGAGTGTGTGTGTGTGTGTGTGTGTGTGAGAGAGAGAGAGAGAGAGAGAGTTAGATGACCCTTGGCAGTTCTTGACTACCACTGTGTAAAGCTTTTAACCATGTACCACCCGTTTGTTTTACTAGGCACTTGGACCTGTGAAACGTGGGGGAACTCTCATCAAAGTTATGTTCACTGCTGACAGAGGTTAAGCTGTAAAAAAGAGACAATAAAGATGCACTGTGTGATAATGTCACAAGAGCACAGGCATAACGATCTATTCAATGCAGATCTAAATGGATAACATTAAAGAAAAAGGGGGAAAAATAAAAATAAAGAACGGGTGGAAAGAAAGAAAGAAAGAAAGAAAGAAAGAAAGAAAGAAAGAAAGAAAGAAAGAAAGACTGGGCACTATCATTGTTAAACCCTTCCCTCAATTTGTTAGTTTTACATATGATAAATTTAAAACTTAGTTTTCCTTCAGGGCATTAAAATATTTAGGAAGACCTGTTGGCTATGTTTGTATTCAACAACAGACAATGTCGAGGACGGAAACAAATGAAAATAAACAAATAATACTAAGTAAAATAGTGAAAGGGAGGAATGATTCTGAGAGAATTTCAGTTGTTTTAAAATAGTTTAATGTGCCAGTGTGCGCGCGTGCGTTTGCGTGCGTGTGCATTTGTCGTCTTCAAATTCAGAAATGAACTCGGCACGAACAAATCATTTTAAAACGTGACATGGATTTCTTCAAGTCTAGAAGGCCTTTGTCTGCTGTGAGCGTCATATGCCTGAAAAAAAAAGAAAAAAAGAAACTAATGAAAATAAAGATTTTACCATTTTCATTTAGAAACGTAACCTCGGTCACTATAATTGAATATTCTATGCCTGGGTCAATGACAGACACATTTCAAAGAACAAAGGGCCAAACGATTAGGCGCAATCAAAGCGTCGGCTGTATATGATGCAAGCGGCAGTACCGTAATAAACCCCTGTGCTATAAACATAGCAGCCGCTTCGCTGCCGCACACTGTCAAGTCCAGAACGCGTGTGAACCAGACCGGAGCTCTCAGCTCCTGAGGGAGTATACAGCCACCTAGAAATACACGCTACGTTTGTTTCGAAGGATCGCGGTAGTAGTGGTAAGAATTACACAGAAATGGTCTGTGTTGTAGTAAGGAAAATTTAGCATTAGAGCTATAATCGTGAACGCTGATATGGTCTAGTGGTAGAGTTTGCCCGCTCGTCGGACGAGTCCTTCCGTTATTCTGCTAAATTATGAAATGATTTTGCTTTAGAGGGACTGTTGTGTGACGAGAAAAACAAACACAGGTGTTTTTTGCCCTTATCAGATGAAGTAGGCCTATGTCGTGAAAATATCCTCAAGCAGTTTGTTATTCCCAAAGTGCAGTTTACTGTAACATGTCTCTAAATTTACACAGTACGAAACTACCCTCCTTCTGTCATCCCCAAACCTACAAAGTAACTGGATTTAGGAGCGAAAACTGAGCGTCAGGATCGAGACAACATGGGTGAAAAATACGACTTTGACGAGGAGAAAGTCAAAAGCGACAAAAATGGGGACGTAAGGTAAGTTATTTTGTTTATTAAAATAAGTAGCAATGAGTAAGGGATTATACTGTATCCAAAAACTACGATATCCAACAGTAGTCTGTGTTACCGTAACCATTGAACTAACCCATTTGAGGCAAAATTCCAACATTTTACAGTTGTAACGATGAATAGTTGACTTGAAATATTAGGGTTATGTCCTATTTATGACAACGTGTTACGTCATGTTTTGTTTCGGCAAAATTTTGTCTTCGGCCGTCATCAAATGGCTAAAACGGGAAGATTCACTGTTGTACATCTTACAACATTACTAAAAAACCCGTTTGTTTATTTCATAATGTTTAATTTAACATAAACCTACCGGTATTACATAGTATATTATCTTGTTTTCACGTATGACACTGTTTTTTAGTGGGAAAGATGTAGAGGACAAGGACAAGGAGAAGGAGAAGCCAGAGAAAGTGGAGATGGTTGGTCCTTTTGAAATGGTAAGTAGCCTGATGCCAGCGACTTTTTTTTTTAACATACATCTGTTTACGTGTAATTTATTGTGAGCCTTATGTGTAATTTATAGATGGGCTTACATTTCTAGGTGCCAGTTCCATTGCTTGTGTCATTACGTAATATTGTAAAATCATTTTCATGATTTATGATAAATCATCAGTCAACAGTTTTTTTTTTTATTTATGGTGAAAATACATTTCCTAATGAGTTATCTTGTCAGTTGCCACTCGCAACAAACATGACTCATTTTAAAACTGAATGTGGCATCCTCGGCTTTACTTAGAAACTTGCATGTTCCATTTGTTGATCTGCAACGTCCGATCGATTGTTAAGATTAACCGATACCTTTTCCACTGAATCGGCCTTCAGCTAGATATAGTTTTCTTATTGATTTACTGCAGTGAAGCGCTGGCTTCAATAGGTAGCATTTCACTCAACCTGGATTTCGTTGCTCAGTATGTCTCTGGGTAATCCACTGAGCTCCGTAATATCTTATAATGTAATTTACCTAAACTATTTACAACTTGTATAATTTTTGATTCAGTTTCGAACCAGTTTAACGCACTGCTTACATATGAGCGTTATTGTTAGGAGTGCAAAATATCCATTACAGTCTACTTCGTGAATTACTGTTTGGTTAATTGAAGTTTTGTATTTCTGTTAGTATGTTCTAAACATAATAAAGGATTCCAGTGTGCTTTGGTTAGATGTGCACTCTGTTTATAAAGAAATGAAGTGGTCTTTTGTAAGTCACTTTGGACAAAAGCATTTACCAAATGACGAAGTGTAAGTGTAAAAGATGATGTCATCAGTCATGCTTTTCAACTGCATCAGACTTAAAGCACAGAAGAAGAATGTTTAAAAAGCACATAATGTCTCCTCAATTACCATTGTTGGATTCAAAATTTATTTTCTTTTTATTTTATCTGCTATATCATTTGTCCTCTTGCTCCGCCTCCTCACCTTCATCATCATCATCATCGTCATCATCATCACAATCATCTGTCTCTTCTGTGTGTTTGTGTGTGTGTGTGTGTGTGTGTGTCAGTTCCGTTTTGCAGATAGTTTGGACACTCTCCTGATGGTTTTAGGAGTAATCATGTCCATGGCCAATGGGGCGGTACTTCCTCTCATGGTCATTGTGTTTGGTGACATGACAGACAGTTTCGCCGAAAACGAGATGGGGTCTTTACCAGACAACTTGACAGGTTATCCAAGTAGGTCCCTTCACAATTTAACAACATATCCATTCAACACAGTGTGACACAAATTACTGTCTTAAGATTTAAAATAATCCAGTAATGCAAGAAAAGTTATGATTTTCTGCTCTTTATGGTAACTTTGAAATACAGTAGCTTTATCAAAAGTGTTGGCGTTGTCTCTGGAGGCTTCTGACCAATTCCATTTAAAAATTACGACTTAAAAGTATTTTAGAGGTGAAAAAAGAAACGTAATCCATGTTTTGGATGGTTACCTTAAGACAGGACCTGTTACTGCTAAAGCTCTGTTTTCTGTTATCCTCTGTATTCGGCTTCATTTGTTTGTGACATGGTTTTGACCACATGGTTGTAATATGTTCTGTCGTTCTGTCAATGTCAGACTTCACATTTCCACAGTCCAATGAAACACTGGGAGAGCAGATGACCAGGTACTGGGTTGTTCTCACATACCAGTTGAACCAGTTTTGTAACACAGTAGTGCCAGTCTTACTAATACTTTACACAAGTTCAAAGCAAGTTGATGTAGCTTGTAAATCTGTCTTTTTAAAACTGAACATGACAAGAATTCAGCCTGTTTTTCTTTTTTGTTTGTTTGTTTGTTTATTTTTTTCAGAGGGGAATTAAAAACATCCACCCTCTTTGCTAGTTTCTGTCTTTTCCAGTTTAGCTTTATTTTTAATGCAAGATAAAATAGAATTTTAGAAATGACATGTCTAATACATAAAATATTTTCTTCATATTTTCCTTTTTTTTGTAAGTTATTCAACATATGGAAAATGCAGTCACTGAATACCTCTCTCTCTCTCTCTCTCTCTCTCTCTCT
The DNA here is from genome assembly GCF_902362185.1 of Chanos chanos. NCBI lineage: Eukaryota > Metazoa > Chordata > Actinopteri > Gonorynchiformes > Chanidae > Chanos > Chanos chanos. The sequence goes on along the minus strand of NC_044503.1, from coordinate 30,699,662 downwards.
GTATGTCTCTCATTTAGGTATGCCGTATACTACAGCATTATGGGATTTGTAGTCTTGGTGGCTGCATATATACAGGTAGCCTTCTGGACTCTGGCGGCTGGACGACAGGTGAAGAGACTCAGGAAGCTGTTTTTCCACTCCATCATAAAACAAGAGATCGGCTGGTTCGATGTCAATGAAACAGGCCAACTCAACACCCGCCTCACAGAGTGAGATATCTAAAAAGAATTCATGCTTTTTAATATATATTTGTACATATATTTATGTGTGTGTGTGTGTGTGTGTGTGTGTGTGTTTAGCAGATAAGACCCATGCTACATACTAAGACTATTTGATACAAATCAGTCTCTGTACTTAGTCACAGTCAAAGTTAAAACTCACAGCAGGAGAGAGGAAACATTAGAGCAGAGAGAACAATGAGGGTTATGAAATCAACGGAAACACACACACACACACACACACACAATCTACACCTTGGAGATTTCTCTCTTTTCACCTCCGTGTCACAGACAGTGCAAAAAGTGAAAAATGAGGGTAGATTCAAACTGACAGATTCTGACAGATGTCCGATTCACACACCCTAACTGACAGTCTTACGCCCCCTTTTCTTTTTGTTGACAGTGACATCTACAAGATAAACGAGGGTATTGGGGATAAGCTGGGAATGCTGATTCAGAGTTTAACCACCTTCCTCACTGGCATCATTGTGGGTTTCATCAGAGGCTGGAAACTTACCCTCGTTATCCTCGCTGTCAGTCCCCTGCTTGGCGTCTCTGCTGCCATTATAGCCAAAGTAAGTAACAGAGAGAGAAAGAGAGAGAGAGAGAGAGAGAGAGAGAGAGAGCATAAGAGCATGGTGATTCAAGATGAGGGAGGAAATGAGGGGAGCAAGAAAAAAAGAAGCCATGAGAGAGAGCGAGAGAAAGAGAGAGAGAGAGAGAGAGAGAGAGAGAGAGCAGTCATTTGATACAGAGAAAGTGAGAGAAAGAAAAACTGAGCCAAAGAAAGCAAAACAGAGAGAGAGACTGAGATAGGAACGTGACAGAGTGAGAGAGAGAGAGAGAGAGAGAGACTGAGATAGGAACATGCGACAGAGTGAGAGTTAGAGGAGAAGAGAAGAGATGTGTAATGTGTGTTTATCTATGTGTTGTAAGCAGAGAGAGAGAGAGAGAATGAGGCTTTGAGACAGCAGAAAGAATGGAATGGAATCTACTTCCACCACCAGTCTCTCTCTCTCTTGTCCCTCCTGCTGGGTCAAATTTTCTGCTTTACTTTGCAAAGGCAGTGCTGTTTTGAAGCATGATTAACTTGATTAGGACGTCGTATGGTTCTGTGTGTGTGTGTGTGCGCGCGCATGTGTGTGTGCATTTGTGTGTGTCTGTGTGTGTGTGTATAGTTGCATTTGTTCCCTTTTATAGTTGTAACACAAGTAAGCAATCATTTTATTGCTTTTATGGTATGATAAAACAGGCATGTGCTCTCTCTCTCTGTCTCTCTCTCTGTCTCTCTCTCTCTCTCACTCTGTCTCTCTCTCTCCCTGTATCGCTCTCTCTCTATCTCTTTCAAGGTGATGACATCATTTACTTCCAAAGAGCAGACAGCTTATGCTAAAGCCGGAGCTGTGGCTGAAGAAGTCCTGTCTGCAATCAGAACAGTTTTTGCTTTTGGAGGACAGAAGAAAGAGATAGAGAGGTATGTATGTGTGTGCGTGTGTGTGTGTGTGTATGTGTTGGTGCACCCTTCCTGAAGGATGTTGATGTTTTGATTAAATAAGAAGACTAAGAAGTTTAGTTTGCTTTGGTTACGATCGAAGTATGTAATATTCTTGGGGGGGGGTGTCTGAAAAAGAGAGAGAGAGAGAGAGAGAGAGAGAAAGAGAGCAAGAGACAGTGTGTGTGTGGGGAGGGGGGTGCTGAGGAATTTTGAAAGAGTGAAGAATGTGTGTGTAAATTCATGTGTTTGATATCAGAGTGTGTTTATGTAGTGGGTGGATCTAATTAAACAACACATAATGAAGGACTTTGACATGGCCAAAAATGCCATTTTGGTTTTCAAGTACACAGCTCTGCTCTCCAGCTGGACTTCCATTCACAAAAATGCCATATAATGTTTATGGCTGACTGCAGTTCTGTCTTTGGGCTGCATAAGCTTTTGAAGCAAGCTTGGCCTAAGGCATTCCTGGCCTCGTTCCACGGTTATTTATATATGTCGCTGACCTATGTCACTGATTACTGTCTGTTCAGCTTTAGTTCTCTGAGCCAAGTTCTCTACATTACCCTTCCTGTCTGACGATTGAAAAGAAAAGGTGTAGACCATTGTCTGTAACATGGCCAAAAGCTGGTGCTCTGGTCCACGCTAACCTTGACACCTTCTCTCAATTTCTACTTTTTCTTGTTCTTCTCCTTCTCCTTCTCCTTCTCCTTCTCCTTCTCCTTCTTCTTCTTCTTCTTCTTCTTCATCTTTCTCCCCCCCCCCTCTCTGTGTCCAAGTGTGGTTATATTACTACTTTAGGAAGAGAATCTTTAAGGACCATGCTGTAGATTACTGATGATACTAAAATATAACCTTGAATATTATTAGTCATACGTGCAAGAAACATCAGTTATGAAATCTATTGTTGTCCTTAGCAAGTCTCTGAAGTTAGCACAAAAGCTTTTACATGAACAGTGGGCCTCCTCCCAAAGTTCTTTTTTTTTTTTCTTTTTTTAATTTCATTGTTGTGGCGATGAAGTGAATTGAACCACATCTGCCTGTTTTGTCTTTCTCTCTGTTCAAAGGTATCACAAAAACCTAGAGGACGCTAAGAACATGGGTGTAAGGAAAGCCATCACAGTGAACATCGCTGTAGGTTTCACCTTCTTCATGATTTACATGTCATATGCTCTGGCCTTCTGGTACGGAAGCACCCTGATTTTGGCAGGAGAGTACAGCATCGGCATGGTACTCACGGTGAGTCCGAACGGTTTGGCCAGGGAGTCAGCGCCGATTCACAGCGACTTTCGAGTCAAAGTCAGCAAAGCAGGGAATGACAGGGAATGAACACTGACTCTCAACAAGAGCACTGTAGTGGAATTCAGCATTATAATGAAAGAAAGAAAGAAAGAAAGAAAGAAAGAAAGAAAGAGAGAAAAAAGATGTGTCAAGCCATTAAGGGAATAGCGGTCCTAAGCACACTGAACCGTAAATTATAGTCGAGAACACTGAATCATAAATTAGAACACCAAGTCAACAAATAATGTTTAATCTCAGTTATCATACAGTTGGACTGAATACTGAGTCAGGACTATCACTGTGCCAGAGTGCACTGTAAAAGAGTCAGTCCTGTACTGTGCTATAAAGCAGGGTGTAATTGGTTTTGAAATGAAGCTGATACCTCCCATTCTGTTTTTGGCAGTCAGCAACTTAAGTTAAAAGACTTTATCTCTGTCTGCCTCTCTGCCTGCCTCTCTCTCTCCCTCTCTCTCTCTCTCTCTCTCTCTCTCCCTCTCTCTTTCTTTCTCTCTCTCTGTGTTTGTCTGTTTGTCTATCTGTCCTCCAGGTATTTTTCTCAGTCCTGATTGGAGCTTTTGGCCTTGGCCAAACCTCACCAAACATCCAGGCTTTCTCCAGCGCGAGAGGGGCTGCCCATAAAGTCTTCGGTATCATTGACCATGTAAGTGACTGTCCTGACCTCATCTCGCACTGTTCTGATACATCCACACACTGAGTCGAGAGATAACTCCAGGTGTCTTCTGTTTCTGCCGCTTAGGACAGAACTCAAAAGAGAGGTTGCCTGTCTGAGATGAAATGCTATTAGACTCTTGTGATGCTTTTATGTTACAGTGTCAGTTTGTCAGTCGGGCTTAGGTCCATTTGCGAGAAAGTAAGAGTTTTCGGGTAAAAACTTCAAGGAACATGTGAAGCAGTAGTAGGTATTTAGGAATGAGATGAGATTATGATTAACGAATAATAAATGAAAGAGGGAATACTTGGTTGAGGGAAAATTGTAAAATTGTAAAATAAAGTCAAATGAAGCTCAGGTGAAGAAGAAGTTGCGAGGAGGGTATTTGTTTAGGGAAACCGTACCAACAAAGGAACCGATGTTAACGTTGAATTTCCTGTCTCGAATTTCCGTCTTCCTGTCTCCTTTATCTCCCTGTGGAGCAAACCTGAGGAGAAGAGGTCGGGACGTGGGACACACACACACACACACACGTGTACACGTACACTCTCACGTGGATACACACACACTGTCACCTCGTTCAAACAAACTCTCAAAACACACATACACACACAAACACATAAACACACACACAGTGAAGGAACGGTAGCTCTGAGGAGAGACAGGGCAAAAGCCAAAAAAACAAAGTCCAACACAAATAAACCAAAGCTCAGACCCCCGGTTTCCCTCCATTGTTTTACCCTAAACATGGCCTTGATCGAGAGGGGAGTTCAGAGTTACCACCTGCTGGGATCTAATGAACACTTGAGCTCTCGCTCACTTTTCTCTGAACTGATGTGAGTCCCAGTAAACACTCCGCAAAAAAAAAAGAAGAAAAAAAAACATTTAAAACTCCTGCCCTGTCTTATATGAGTAAGGATCAAACTTGTCGGAATTGGAGCATTTTGGTATAAGATTTTTAAAGTTGTCTCGTAGGTGCAGAGGGAATACGTTTGAAGTTTGTTCCGTTCCTTTGTGAAATTTGAACAAGACTTGACCCCACAAAATCAGGCAGGATTCCGGCCTTAGTCTGTTTGGGTTCCTGCTTCCTGGCCAATGGTACCGGAGAACCCAGTCTTGAATTGCCAGACCTGAAAACAGTTTATGTTATCAAGCCGTCACACAAATCAGTGCTAACGGCCTTAACCGAACTGTTCCGGACGCCCGGTGTCCAATCTTTTGTACCGTCTTCTAACTTCAATTTTCCACATGACGCTGCATTTTACAATATGCGCTGCCTGTTTGTACAACACACTTTACAAAACATGCACATATGTTATCCACACTTCTCCTATTTCCACAGCATTTGACTTCATCTCCAGACACTATGTGGTGTTGTTTACTGCACTTCACTGTATTGTGTAGTACTTTGACCTCATATGCATTTTATATTGCCTGTGTTATAGCTACACTACAATTTTTTATGCCTTATGTGTCTAAAGGTTAATATTTTATGCTAACCAGGAACTTTTTTTTTTTCATTGACTTTTGTAAAAAGTGAAAAATGGTAATAAACTGAATGGTGATTTCTTGAGACTCACTGTGTGTATGCTTTGTTTTTCAGGAGCCCAACATTAACAGTTTCTCAGATCACGGTCACAAACTGGATTCAGTGAAAGGGAACATTGAGTTTAAAAACATTCATTTCCGCTACCCATCACGACAGGACGTCAAAGTAAGTTCAGCTGGTTTATAGATATATGAAATGCAACACACATTTATCACATCAGTATTTCTCATAATTTTTTAATATGTTTATTAAGAATTATTTGGTGTCTAATATTGTTTAGCTGTTTAGATGCTGTAAGCTACACTGAAATTATAAGATGTTGTCATTCAGAATGGTGTGCTTGTGTGTGTAGGTACTGAATGGAATGAACTTGAAAATCAGTAGTGGACAGACCATCGCTCTGGTGGGGAGTAGTGGGTGTGGCAAGAGCACCACCGTTCAGCTGCTGCAGCGTTTCTACGACCCGCAAGGGGGAACAGTATGTGTCACAGAGAAAAAGAGAGAGAGTACTGCAGTAACCCTTCAAAATGCTCTTCTTTCTTTCTTTCTTTCTTTCTTTCTTTCTTTCTTTCTTTCTTTCTTTCTTTCTTTCTTTCTTTCTTTCTTCCTTTGTCTTCCTCACTCTCACCCTCGTTGTTCCTCTCTCTCTCACTTTGTTTAATAGAATAAGTTGTTGCAAATCTGTTTCTCACCAAGTATGTTGCGCTCGTCTCTGCTCTCTCTCTCTCTCTCTCTCTCTCTCTCTCTCTCTCTCTCTTTATGTGCGTAGGTGAGTATAGATGGTCATGACATCCGTTCTCTGAATGTGAGTCATCTTAGGAAGCTGATTGGAGTCGTGAGTCAAGAGCCTGTTCTGTTTGCCACCACCATCGCCGAGAACATACGTTATGGACGTGAAGATGTCACTCAGGCCGAGATCGAGCAGGCCACACGAGAAGCCAACGCCTACGATTTCATCATGAAACTCCCAAATGTAAGATACAGCTCACTGTGCAACCATACAGTCTGTTAAAAATAATCCAGTTAAACACTGTTAGCTCGTAAATTGTAGACAGTAAAGTCTCAATGATAAAAATATAAAAATATGTTATTGGTATTTCAGTTCTGAATCTGTGAGCACCAGGTAATTCCATTAGTAATATGACATCTAAGAGAAATTAAATATAATCAGTAGTTATGAAGCTGTATAAATACTAGAAAGATTGTTATTGGTTGCAACATTCAGATATGTCATGCAAGAGCAGGAACACATGTTCAAAAACAGAATCGTCACATTGGGAAAGACATCCTCCTTCAGGGAAACGACTCAAAACAAAACAAAAATTGTTGGTTTAAGTCTCGTCTCATGAATTTTTCACAGAAATTCGATACACTGGTTGGAGACAGAGGCACCCAGATGAGTGGTGGCCAGAAACAGCGAATCGCAATCGCCCGTGCTCTCGTACGCAATCCCAAGATCCTCCTGTTGGACGAGGCCACATCTGCGTTGGACACCGAGAGTGAAGCCATTGTACAAGCGGCCCTGGACAAGGTACACACGCCGTGGTATTCTACACATCAAACATATTTACGTTCCCAATTACTGACGTGTTTCCTCATCCCAGACAAGCCGTTTCCCAAATGTTCACAAAAAGCGAATGCAACTTTAGAGGGCTGTACCAGCGTCATGTGTTAAGTTAATTATTTATGTTGCTAATTCAGTTACCACAGTAAAACATCTGCGTGGTGTAAGATGACTGGTGTTCTGCATAACCAAACTGTTACCAAACTACAAATTCACATAGGGAGTGCCAGTGGAATTTGAATGCAGCTGAAATGGAAATTGAATTTTTGTTTGCGTTCGTAGGTGAGGTTAGGTAGGACCACCATCATCGTCGCCCACCGCCTGTCAACCATCCGAAACGCCGATGTCATCGCTGGCTTCCAAAACGGAAAGATTGTGGAGTTGGGCACACACGACGAACTGATGAAGAAGCAGGGGGTTTACCATTCTCTCGTCACCATGCAGGTGAATTTACAAAACAGCACAACATTGTACAAACTGCACGTACACTGTGTGTACATTACATTAAGATATGATGTGAACACACATACACCAGCACAGAAATGCAATGCAATGCAACACAACACAACGCAACGCAACTCAACGCAACGCAACGCAACGCAACGCAACGCAACGCAACGCAACGCAACACAACCAAATCCATCCCAGCACCATCCACCCCAACTCAACCCGCTCAAACACTGCTCTGTTGTGGTCTTACCCATGTTCCGTTCTCCTAGACATTTAAGAGTGCAGAGAAGGAGGAGGAGGGCAGTAAGGAGGTGGCTTTTGACGAGAAGAGTCCTTCAGCGACGTCCGTGACAGAACGCACACTCTTCAGACAGAAATCCAAAGGCTCCTTTGTCGGCTCTGAGAAAGAAAAGAAAGATGATGGTGACAAAGAGACAGAGGAGGTAAGTGCTTGTCAAAAAAGAGAGCAGGATGAAGGGAGGAATGGAGGGATAAAAGACTCTCTTTCACCTTAAAGGAAAGGAAGAGCTCCTCAGTTTTTGTTTATTATCTCTGTTTTTGCTGCTATTAATGTCTCCTTTAGTTTTTCTCTTTGAAGGGGATGACACATCTTGAAAAATGATTTTGGTTTTAGTCTTTCACTCATGTTTAATAGAACAAGTTGTTGCAAATCTGTTTCTCACAAAGTATGTCGCACTCCTCTCTGCTCTCTCTCTCTCTCCCTCTCTCTCTCGCCCTCTTTGCAGGAGGAGAAACTTCCAGAAGTTTCATTCCTAAAGGTTTTGAGGTTGAATAAGCCTGAATGGCCTTATATGGTAGTGGGTGTTTTCTGTGCCATCATTAACGGAGGCCTGCAGCCTGCTTTTGCTGTCATCTTCTCCAAGATTATTGCTGTAAGTCACACAACACACACACACACACACACACACACACATACACAAACACACACCAACACACGTTTGTATTGATATCCTAGTGGGCACTTCACATTGACTCTTATTATCCTGTAACTAAAGAATACTAATCTATCCCTAACCCTAACTCTAACCCTAACCTTAACCAAAGAAATGTTTTGATACTTTTTGTTTTATAACAACAATATAGTTTAGAAAAAGGTTGTTCTCCTAGTGGGGACCAGCATTTTGATCCCCACCAAGGACTTTTTGTGAGATTATGCATTTTTACTGTGGACCTTCGATCCCCAGGAAGATACCAATACATGTTACACACACACACACACACACACACACACACAGACATACTCCTAGTTCATTGTCTCAGAGTCTTCTCTCTCTCTCTGTCTTTTTCAGGTGTTCGCTGAAAATGATCAGGAAGTTGTGAAAGAAAAATCCACTCTTTTCTCTCTGCTGTTTGCTGCTATCGGTGCCGTCTCCTTTGTCACGCTCTTCTTCCAGGTGTGTGTGTGTGTGTGTGAATAAATGAGACTCTGGACTGGTTTTGAAATTTGGGAACACACCATATTTGCCTTAAATCAGGGAGAATAGTAACACTACTCAGTGTCAACCCATAGCGAAGCAGTTCCCCTGCATAATGTTCTTTACCTTGGTTTTCACTGAAATATATCAGTTTACCCCTAAAAATAGAGCTGCACACTTAACTCAAACACAGTAGGTTAAAAAAAAAGCAGTGGCTTTTGGTGAATGGTTTCCATGGTGACGAGTTTTCCTCTCCTTTAAAAGAGCGCACGTGAGATGGTTCTGTCCTTTGACATTAGTGGCAATCCTTCCTTTCTGTTATCGATCTGTCAATCATTGACTCAGAAGACAAACATCACGTGGACTTGTCCAGACAAGTCCTGTGTATGCAAAAGTCATAATTCAGTTACATAATTTTTCTGATATAAAGGCAGAACAGTAATAATTACTAGAGTAGTACTTCACATGTCAGCGTGTTGTTTTAATGTTAATACACAAAGCTCTTCTGCAGATCTACGCAGTTTTAAAAGAGCCTGAAAATACTGTTTGTTTTTAGAGCTTCTAACAAGCCTTTCCAATGAACTGTTTTGTAGATTTTAAATCCATAAACACCCTTAAAAAATCTTTGATTCGACTATTAAATCCAAACCTTTGCTAAAATCCTAATTCTTACCCAGACCTTGAATACTCACCTTAAATTGAAATCTTAAATGCGAATTTAAATTCTTAGTCCTAAACCTGAGCTGAAACCTAACCTAAACCCTATCCAAGACTGCAGATACAGCTAGCATTAGCAAACATGTCCATCATTAACTGTGGTCAAGGTGTTTGTGCAATGAACATTGGTGGGTGTTTTGAAATGGAAAAAAAAAAACCTCATACTGATTCTTTTCTTTGTCAGGGTTTCTGTTTTGGGAAAGCTGGTGAGATTCTGACAATGCGACTGAGGTACAAGGCCTTTAAAGCAATGATGAGACAGGTACGACACACATGGGAGTGTTGGTGTGTGTATGTGTGTGGGTGTGTGTGTGTGTTTGTCTGTGTTCGTGTATATGGTAATCTACACATCACCCAATAAACAATTGCAATAAATTAATAAAAGAAGTAACAAGTTAGTCTCAAGTTGGTTTCTCTTTAAAGAGAGTTTAGCGTTCCTTTTAAGGTTAAGTCTACATACAAGTGTAAATAGGTTCACGTGTGAGAACAGACCGTAACAATGCCCCCAGTTCTAACTCTCTCTGTCCGTCTCTGACTTTCTCTCTGTCTGTGTGTGTGTGGTACAGGACTTAGGCTGGTATGACGACCCTAAAAACAGTGTGGGAGCTTTGACCACTAGACTGGCAGCAGATACCGCTCAGGTTCAGGGCGTAAGTATCTCAGCGTCTTCCTCAAGGCGCTCAGTTCACGTGTTCGCCGTTCAAAGTCGATGAATCACAACGACATAAAAATACGAAATCTCCAATTTCACTTATGATCTAATTACTCATCACTTCAGCCAAATCACAGGACAAACTTCACAGTCGTCAAGACCAACTATAATATTTTTCAAACATGCAGTTTCAATGAATAAGGTGAAAACAAACAAACAAACAAAATCAAACGACTAAAGAAGTTGTGAAAAAATGACGTGATTCTGGTCTAGATCGCTATCTTGACTGGTTCTTTTGGATTTTTTTTCCCCAACAGGCGACAGGTTTGAGGATGGCGACGCTGGCCCAGAATGTGGCCAACCTTGGAACGTCCATCATCATCTCCTTTGTGTACGGTTGGCAACTCACCCTCCTCATCCTCTCCATCGTCCCCATCATGGCCATCGCTGGTGCCATCCAGATGAAGATGTTGGGCGGCCACGCGGCAAAGGACAAGAAAGAGCTGGAGCAGGCGGGAAAGGTACGCCAAACAAACAAAACACGCCAGTGAAAACGACCTCTTATCAGAACGATATAACCGCTACCCATCTCTGCTGTCATAAATCTCCTCTCACATGTTCCACGGTTGTTTCTCTCTCTCTATCTCGCTTTCTTTCTCAGATTGCTACAGAGGCCATTGAGAATATCAGAACTGTTGTGTCTCTCACCAGAGAGTCCAAGTTTGAGACTTTGTATCAGGAGAATTTAGTTGTGCCATACAGGTATGTAAAAACAAACAAACAAACAAACAAAAAGAAATAAACAAACAAAAAGAAATAACACTAAATGCCCCAACTAGCCTTTTTCTTTCCATCACACCAGACAGCACCCCGTTATGGTATTTATATGAGTATCTTCATAAATTTTGTGATTAATCCTACAATAATTATACTTATTCCTGTAACCAACAGTGTCTCACATAATATTTTTTTCCCCTCTTCCTCAGAAATGCCAAGAAGAAAGCCCACATTTTTGGCTTTACCTTCTCCTTCTCCCAGGCCATGATCTACTTTGCTTATGCTGGCTGCTTTAGGTTCGGCGCCTGGCTTATCGAACAGAAACTGATGACTTTTGAGGGCGTCTTTCTGTGAGTGTTTCCATGCCCAGTCATTCCTTTTCACACTTTACCCACAGATTTATAGCTTAGATATCAGTATATCAGAAAGTGGGCTCAGTTTAGATTTTAGAGATAAACCAAAGCAAAACTTACTCAGCGTATTCTTTTATATGTATCCTTGATTTGATTTATTATTCTTGGAAAGGGATCATAGGGTTTCCAAACATTCCCACATTTGTTTGCACATTCACTAATCACACACACACACACACACACACACACAAACAATCACACACACACACACACAAACACACACACACACACACACACACACACACACGCACAGGCACAGGTACAAAGGCAGTACATCTGTATAGTTCACTAAAATGATTGCCTCTGCCATGGAGTGTGAGAGACTCAGGTTAATGCTATAAAAGGCCAGGCAGCGATAGGTTTAATGATTACACACAAAGGAAATGTGTGACAGGTCAACTTAGCTAAAGAGGAGGACAAGGGATGGTCCTGTCCCCATGGAGACTGTGGAATGTGACAGGCGACCCAATCAGTGCTTTGCTTGCAAGATACAAGATAGAAGCACATAATTACTTATGCTATGGGAAAAAAACCCCAAAAAATGAAAAACAGAACACTGTTAATGATCTTCCTTACATAGATCAACACACTCTTCCTTTAAGTATGCATTGTCCTAGAGAACAAATAAACATTCACTTATTTAAAATGACATTTATTTTTGATAGCAGACAAGAGGCGTGTGTTGAACTAAGATCACCGTGTGGACTGATGATTAAATAAAAACCACAGAACACATTAAGTTCACACACAGATTCTGTGTGTCATAGCACCATGCAGAACACTCTAAATGACAGCCGTCATGTTTTGGAGCATTTTTAACTGTAAGGACCGACATGGAATAGATTTTTCCGAATGACGTCAGTTGGTGTGCTGTAGATGTCAGGATTCCTTGTTTTAGTAATTTCTGTGTCTGTGTGTGTTTTTAGTATATCTTTATCATTTTGTTGGAGTATATAGGTGTGAGTTGTGTGAGGGATATGTATAACTTTATTTATCTAAAAGAAATAGAAATAGAGTTTTTATGGTGTTTTGGCTTGAAGTCCAATAATCTTATATTACCATTCTCTTCTTCCTCAGTTTTCTGTGTTAACTTACAGTTGATAAACATTAACCTCTATTTCTCTCCTGTCTCAGTGTAATCTCTGCAGTGATCTACGGAGCGATGGCTGTAGGAGAAGCTAACTCTTTCACTCCAAATTACGCCAAAGCCAAGATGTCTGCCTCTCACATCTTCATGCTCCTCAACAGAGTCCCAGCCATCGACAATGGCTCGGAGGAGGGAGACTCACCGGTAACACACACACACACACACAGAGGCACATGTGAACACAAACACATACACAAACACACACACACTCTCTCACAGACACACAAACACACACACACACACACACACACACACACACACACACACACACACACGCTCGCACAAGCATATCCTGCCTTTAATCTATTTAGCAGCTCTCAGATCTACCAGACGACCTCCTTCCCAAAGACCTAATATGATGCAGTTATATATCATTACACCGCTTATAAATCATCCCCGAGATCCTTTTATGCCTCATCTATGATACCTTGCTTCTTTAGGCAGTACGTTTGTTCATTTGAAGTTTATCTGACAGGAGAATGCGTCAAACATGTAAAAAGCTATGAGCTAACATTGCTATCTGTAACCGCCATGTATGCTAAGAATGTTATCTGTTGAAGCTGATCTGTATCTGTAGATGATGAACTGTTATCTGACATTCTTTAAACTTTTGCATGTTCAAGTGTCAATACCTTGATATTGCTGCTAATATTGTTAGAAAGTGTAGATGTTATCAACTATTAGCAGCGTCTGTTAGACAAATAAAGCTATCTGTTATGGTTATGGCTAAGATTAACCACACTGCAGTTCTGAAATTTGAATTTCTGTTGTGTTCAGTGGTGCTCATTCCTATAATAATATTGGTTTTGGTTCTTACCCCTTTTATTTGTCTTAATACTGCTGTTCTGAAATTTGGTTTACAGTGTTCATTGGGGCTTATTCATTTTATGTTGTCGGCTTTGGTTCACCCCTCTTTGGTTCTCCCACCTCACTGTTTTTCAAAATTAGTCATTGATTTTTTTTGATTGACTTAAGGTTTGATTTTCTGATGTGTAATTCTAAACTCTCTCTCTCTCTCTCTCCCTTTCTCTCTCCCTTTCCCTCTCTCTCTCTCTCTCTCTGTCTGTCTCTGTCTCTTTGTAAAGGATAAATTTGAGGGGAACGTGTGGTTTGAGGATGTGAGGTTTAACTACCCGACGCGGCCGGCGGTTCCCGTGCTGCAGGGCCTGAGACTGAGAGTGAAGAAGGGACAGACCTTGGCTTTGGTGGGCAGCAGCGGCTGTGGAAAGAGCACCACCATCCAACTGTTAGAGCGGTTCTATGACCCTCTGGAGGGCCGAGTGGTGAGAACACACACACACACACACAAACAAGAGAGAGAGCACAACACAGACAGACTTTCACTTATCACACTTTTGAATACACACAGACCAACAAAAAAATTCTTACTTATTTTAGTGCTGTAACTGACAGGTAAGCTTTATGACTGGAGTAGGTTGCTGACAAACACACACCTACACACACACAAACACACTCACACACACAGACCGACAAAAACAGTTTTTCACATCACACACTCTTACCTTTTTAGTGCTGTAACTGACAGGTAAGCTTTATGACTGGAGTAGGTTGTTGACAGACACACCCCTACAGACACACACCTACACCTACACAAACACACACACACACACACACACACACACACACACACACACACACACACACATACAGAGTTAATCAGTAACTGCCAAACAGTAAAAAAAACTGCCAAGTCTTCTATGGACAAAGGCCTTATATTATTACACAAGTCAAGGCCAGAGATAAGATAATTCAGACACACGAAACACATAGAGAGAGCAGCTGTGACATCAGTCTAGTCTCTGTCTATACAGAGTTCACCAAGCCACTACCTCACTGGCACACCAGGATGTTTCATTTGGTTCATTCAAATCCAAAGCAAACAGTGGCAGAGAAATTGCCTCACGGCCCCACCTGCTGGTGGTGTAAGGACCGTACACCTTTTGATCCCGAACATGCAGCGAAAACAGCTTTCAGACTTGTGAATGTATCAGAGGAATTTCAGCAACTTGTCACAAACCCCGTCTCAAACCTGACAAAGAAGTTTCTAGACCTTTAAATGATTGGATTGGTGGTGATTATGAATTTAGATACGATGAGATAAAATAATAACTGATCGACTTTGCGTCGCCGTGCAGATGCTGGACGACAACGACGTGAAAAGACTCAACATCCACTGGCTGCGTTCTCAGCTGGGCATTGTATCCCAGGAGCCAGTGCTGTTCGACTGTAGCCTGGCAGAGAACATCGCTTACGGAGACAACAGTCGTCAGGTCACCCAGGAAGAGATTGAACAGGCAGCCAAAGCCGCAAACATTCACTCTTTCATTGAAGGCTTGCCTCAGGTAAACAACAAACAACAACAAAAAAAAGTAAATAAATCTGATGCACACTGATCTCTTTCACAGGGAATTTCCTAAGGATACAAGTACATTGTTTAGTTGTTCACTCATCCATCTACCAACTGTATTGTCCTTCCATTATAACCCAGTTGTAGAATCTAAATTACAGTCATAATGTGGTAATGTGTGTCTATTAACTTTTTAACATTTGATATTTGTCTGTAGAAATACCAGACGCAGGCAGGGGATAAGGGTACACAGCTGTCAGGCGGGCAGAAACAACGCATTGCCATAGCGAGAGCGATCCTTCGCAACCCCAAAGTACTGCTATTGGACGAGGCCACGTCCGCGCTGGACACAGAGAGTGAAAAGGTACATGCCCCAGTCTTACCTTACACTCTGAACGTAAAAAGACAGAGATTACATACAGCAAAATAGACTTATTCTTTAAGTGTTCATTTGACGTTTTATCTCTTTTCTTGCTCTCTCCTCTCTTTCGTTTTCCTTTTCTGTTACTTTCTTTCTCTCGTTGGGAGCAGATAGTTCAGGAAGCGTTGGATAAAGCGCGTGAGGGAAGAACGTGTATCGTGGTGGCTCACCGTTTGTCCACCATTCAGAACGCCGACCGCATCGCCGTGTTCCAGAACGGCGTGGTGGTGGAACAGGGAACGCACCAGCAGCTGCTCAACCTGCAAGGAGTCTATTACAGTCTCGTCACCTCCCAAATGAGTCACAGCACATAGGAACTCGTTATTGCTCTGGTGGTTTAAATATGTTTTTTTTTTTTTTTTTTTTTTAAAAAAAGAGAGAGAGAGAGAGAGAGAGAAAGAAAAAAGGATGATATTTTATTGAAGAATTGGTTGGTTGGGATGTGGATGAGGTTACATTTGATTTCAACAGTTTGTGACCTTGAAACACGCACACACGCGGACACACACACACACACACACACACACACACACACATAAACACATATATACGGACTAGGCCCAGTTGAATAAGTTATGACAGGGAGCAGGTTGTTGTTAAGGAAAGAAAAAGAGTTCAGGAAGAAGATGTGCTCACTAGTGAAAAATCACACTACTGATAATGTCCTGTTACGGGCACTAAAAACACTGAACCTTCCTGTCCAGGTAGTCTAGGGCTGTCTCCTCAATTTTTCAAGTCTCAGACTTTGGACAGCATTCTGAACCTACTGCACTTCACACATTTAAAACCCTTTTTTTGCCTCCTTGGCATACTTTTTACAGTTCTGCTGTACATTTCACTTCAATGCACTTATAACTGATTATCTATTTTATCATTCGCATTTTATCGGGTCGCATTCATCGTTTCATCTTCCTGGCTGATTTGAAAGACCCTCTTTGTTTTTTGGGGTTTTTTGTGACGGAGCTGTGTCGTCATGGCGATAGCTCACATTGTCAAAGAGACTGTTGTCAAGCGCAACAGCACCAAACAGGTTTGGGTCAAATCAGACATAGACCCTTTTTTTATTTTTCAGTGATTGTATTCTAAACATGAATCAAGTTCTAATGAAGTATATTGACGATGTGCCTTTTTTGTACACAGCACTGAAATGAGGCATTGCACTCAATTTCTCTCTATGTAAGACACAGGGGCATTGTATGTGATCATTCAAGAGGACCAAAGAATTTTATTTATCTTCTGTTCACAGTGGGCTAAGACCCAAGCACTTAATTGTGAAACTAGAGAAGGGAATTAATACTGATTTTCTATTATTCTGCTCTGAACGTGGAACATGCTCTATTGGAGTATGACTGTTATTTTGTATGCTTCCTGTTTACAACTTGAAATAAAGTTTCTCATTCATTTTCATTGGCGTAAATGAAGTGTAAGTTTCTATTATTTGGGGGGGGGGGGGGGAGGGTTTGTTTAAAAATCTGGGGTTCAGATTTAAATAATGAAGAGTAACTGTGGATATCTACAGAAGAACATAACACATGCTACAGTTTTCATTTTTGGGTTGTGTGTGGTAACACAGCCAGTGATTGGCTGGGTTAGTTTTACAGAACGTGTAACTTATTCACACTTTCATGGGTTTGCTGTGTGCTGAACTTCAAGTGAACAAACACTTTTGTTTTTCCAATTCTAGGTTTTTATTCATTCACAGATAACATTAAGTTCAGTTAAGCATTTACGAAGCAGTGCTTGAAGTTCCTGGTAATTACTTGTTCATACAGTTTGCTAGTGCAAGTGCAGTGGTTTTAAAAACTCTTGAAATCTCCATCTATTTTCCTCTATAACTCTACAATCTTGTTTTTCCATATCAAATTATACATCACGCAACATCTTTGTCTCCACCTTGGCTAGTGGCTAGTGTAGTTATATTTGGTAGTTTGTACATATCCCACACAGGTAGAGCCATGGTGTCTAGCATTTCTATCTCTACATTAACACAGTAGAAGTAGGGTTTTTCTTTTACACTGCTAAGCATTTAAAGTGTTTCATCAAGCTGGACCAAGAATTGAGAGCCCGATCACATTGAGCAACAATATAATCCACAGTGTTTTAAAATCAGTACCTAAAGTTCCCTGTCTTGTTTCAGGGAGATAATCTGACAAATTACATTTCCGTATATCTATATTGAAGAAGACCACTCCCGTTACAATAATCTAGGTATTGTGTTCTAATGTCCTTTGTACGATTTAGGTAAGAACATCACAGATACAGTTTACGATTCACAAATAGGGGGACAAAAGGTTGTGTGAACCATTCAACCCGGCGTACAAACAGAGAAATGGGGTGTGCATTTTTACAAATCAAACTGGTCAGACAAGATACTCACCTTAACTCATCATCACAATCAACTGTGTAAGTTAGAAAACAGCCCTAATATGTAAGGCATGGACCTCAAAACAAAAATCAAAACAAAGACAGGAAAAAATGCCACAGAAAACAATTATATATGATTCAAAACAACAAAAATCAAAACAGAATTTATACAAAAATAACATTCAATAATACTCTAAGTGCAACTGTGTATGTCAAGCTCTATTCAGATTATGTTAGAAAACACAGCTTAATTTGGTTAAGAAATTATTTGCATTGTTATTGTGCATAACTGCATTGATAATTGCATGACTGCAGCTAAGAAGAGAATTACAGCTCTTCCTGTTCTTTTATTTCCCCCTCCCCTTTACTCACTGATGTTCATGCCTTGATGATGACATCCTTTTTATTGCCGCCGTCAAAATTCAACACAAATCAATCAAACTTCTCTTATTGGTCTTTTTTTTTTTTCTTTAAACTAAAAATCTCTGTGTCCAATCATCATTAGCCAAGTTCATTACGGAAGGCTAAATTAATTTTTAATTGTTTCACTGTTATATGCTTTCTTCCTCTTAAGTGACTATCACTTGGACTTTGATGCATTCAACAGGCTGTGATGCCTAAGGTTCAAGATTCGAACAATTAGCATTCCTCACCAGAGAACAGTATATAGTATACAGTATATATAACAGTATATACACACACACACACAAATTGCATTGATCATGCTGAACTGACAATAGTATCTGGAAGTTAGGTTTTATAACTTGCAGATGTGAGCTGCTTTCAGTCAATTGAATCGATTGATCAGATGTCTCTGGCTACAATTACCACAACGTTCCGCTTATTTCCACAGTGATTATTCTGTGTTGCTGATATATGCATTACTCATTTTCTCAAGTCTTTCAACAGACAGAGTAAACCTGAATATTCCAAGCACCGAGAGGTGCTGAACCGAACTCAAAATTTTATATTTAGAAAAGAACGGATGTTAAAGCCCTGCCGAGTGTCGTTTGTCAGTTGATCAAAAAACAAAGGGACAAACTAAGGCACCTTAAACAATCTGAATTCATCCATCCGCCCTCAATGAGAAGCTAGACTACATTTCCCAGAATTCCGTGCTCTAAAGCTGGGACAGAGTGGTAACGTGCATCATTTCATGGAAAGAAGTGCAGAGGTTCTGAAATAGCGACTCGGGGTCCGTCTCTGGGTTGGACTTCCATGCCGTGCAGGAGGCCACGATCCTGTGGCAGGAAAAAGAGCATGATGGGAAAGCAGCAATCTGTCACAACGCAGACCTCTCAGTTTCATTCAAACTCATGACCTTGTTTTCCAATAACAGTTTCCAATGTCATCAAAACCAAAACAAATCCTCTGGCTTTAAAAGTCATTACTTTTCCCAGAATTCTCACGCTAATTAGAGAGTGGAGAAGATTAGACTGGACCACAGTAAGAACTAGAGCCATGATTCTCAAATCCAGTCCTGGGGGCCCACTGTCCTCAATGTCTTTGTTTTAACTCAGGACTCACAGACCTGATTCCATTGGTCAATTAATCATCTAATCCTTGATTAGCTCAATTAACTGTGATGATGAAGAGTTAAAACAAAGATGTGCAGGACAGCGGGCCCACAGGATTGGAGTTGAGAATCACTGTAAAGCTGAGTATCTTTGTAAATTCACTGATTCTTGATCTTGTGAACTGATCTTGTAATACTGTCTCTCAAATGCACTCCTTGAGACAGATAAGAGAATACATACTTGTTCTTGTCCAGTAGTCTTACATCTTTTTCAGTTTGTTCACTGATTACATTCTAAAAGTACAAGTGCTAGAGCAAGGCATTATCTAAAACATGAAGCCTAGACAGAATGCAGGAATGGATTTGAGAAACATGTTTCTAATAAACTGCTGCTGAGTTTAAACTCTGTTCCTCTGTCCAAATAGGAGATACATGACAGAAGCCTCACTTCAGGAATATGCATTGACATGTCAATTCACATCTTACCTGTCGTCACGGATACGATAGAAAAAACCATAACCGTGGGGAACCATGGGAGCAACAGCACCCAGTCCAGTGGTGTAACCTACCAGACTGGTGGAGAGGACAAAATTACCTCCTCCCCCGCTGTCAGGGAAGATGAAGAATGGAGGTGAGAGAAAGACAGACAGACAGACAGACAGACAGACAGAGAGAGAGAGAGAGAGAGAGAGAGAGA
The DNA here is from genome assembly GCF_902362185.1 of Chanos chanos. Taxonomy (NCBI): domain Eukaryota; kingdom Metazoa; phylum Chordata; class Actinopteri; order Gonorynchiformes; family Chanidae; genus Chanos; species Chanos chanos. The sequence goes on along the minus strand of NC_044503.1, from coordinate 30,679,930 downwards.
GAGAGAGAGAGAGAGAGAGAGAGAGAGAGAGAGAGAGAGAGAGCACTTGTAATGCATTCTCTGGTCGTCAGTGTATTTTTCCTCGCGCTGCAGCTAACTAAACCAACAGGCAGTATAAACATATTAACACTCCACTGGCACTTAACAATATCGATAAGCTAAAGCACACCTTTTACTGTAGAGTGGATCTGTGAACAACTCTGGAACAGGAAGTCCCTCCTCTTTAGCAGTAAGGTATAGGCCAAGGAGATGTCTGTCAAAACCTGACAAATACACAATGGAAATCAAATGCAAATCCAAAATCTGTAGCCCTTCCTCCATATGAAATGCACTGAGAATACACACACACACACACACACACACACACACATACACACACTCACCTTTTCCGTTCTGTGCTTCATTCATCAGTTTGTTGTGTTTGTTAAAGGCTGCATGTAATGCTTGTCTCTTCTGTTCAGTCTACACACAGAGAGAACACTCTGTTAAATGCTATTCAATTAAATAAAACAGAACACATTTCTGTTTAAGGCTGTTCATTTCAATAAAACGGGACACATTTCTGTTTAAGCCTGTTCAGTTCAATAGAACAGAACACATTTCTGTTTCAGGCTGTTCAGTTCAATAAAACGGGACACATTTCTGTTTAAGCCTGTTCAGTTCAATAGAACAGAACACATTTCTGTTTCAGGCTGTTCAGTTCAACAGAACAGGACACATCTGGGTCATTCCGTACCAACTCTCCTCGACCCTCCAGCTCATGTCAAGGATTTTCTTGAAAAAATTCATGTGAAAACTTCTATTAAATTCAGGGGACCTTGCAAAACCTTATAGCTCTACTCCAAATACTTTTTTAGCTATGAATTCTTGAAGTTTGGCCCTCGGAGCTAAAATTTCATCATTTTTGCAATTCTTTGTAAGCCTCACCAATTGCTTATTTTTCTCTGGACTGGGTTGAAATTTGTACTGAACATCCAAGAAACTGTAAGAATACATGAATACATGTTGCAAATTACATAGTTGTTGCTGAATGTCAGTAATCAGATTACAAAAATACATTACCCAAAAAAATAATATTTCATTTTCAAAAATTAATATCTTTGTCGCAAAAAGGGATTTTCAGCTCTGAAGCCATACTTAGCAAGATCTGTGGAAATCAATAATTTTTTAGGCAGGACCAAATAACTTCTAGATGTGATAGAACTATATTAATACTACACAGAGTCAAAATTTGATTGCAAGAAAGTGAAACCCAGAGGAGATATTAATTTTTGAAAATGAAATATTATTTGTTTGGATAATGTATTTTAGTAATCTGATTACTGACATTCAGCAACAACTATGTAATTTGCAACATGTATTCATGTATCCTTATAGTTTCTTGGATGTTCAGTACAAATTTTAACGTGGTCCAGAGAAAAATAAGCAATTGGTCAGGCTTACAAAGAATTGCAAAAATGATGAAATTTTAGCTCCGAGGGCCAAACTTCAAGAATTCATAGCTAAAAAAGTATTTGGAGTAGAGCTATAAAGTTTTGCAAGGCCCCTGAATTTAATAGAAGTTTTCACATGAATTCTTTCAAGAAAATCCTTGACATGAGCTGGAGGGTCGAGGAGAGTTGGTATGGAATGACCCATTTCTGTTCCAAGCTGTTCAGTTCAACAGAACAGAACACATTTCTGTTTCAGGCTGTTAAGCGGTCATGGGAAAATGCAGTCATGTTTTTGTTTTCAATTAATTTTTTATATGCAAAAATGAAGTCATTTCTTCGAACCATGTTACTTTTCATTTTGGTTGGCAGAAAAAACAACCGGCATTTGCAAAAGTGGTAAAAAAAATTACACTTAAAAAGAAAAATAATTGTGAAAAAAGGACATTTTCAAGCTTCAGCACATAGTATAAGTCTAAGATGTGTATATGATATTGGTATTATTCATGACTTTACACAAGTCCTTGTTGACCTAGTTGACCACAAGACCTAGTTGAGCTCTGCACTTTGGTTAACACAATGTTAGGTAAACACTTTATCAAGGGCATGTTCCAGAAAGCGGGTTTAGAGATAACTCAGATTTCATTAACTCGGAGTAAGTAGTAAACCTCCTAATAGAAGAGCACCATGGCCTCATTGTCCTAGCCAAACAAAGCCATAGGGCTCTTCTATTAGGAGGTTTATTACTTGCTCATATTACTTGCTATTACTAACTCGGAGTTTTCACTAAACCCACTTTCTGGAATACCTCCCTGGTTCAAGTGTACACGCACAGTGTAGCTCTATAGCAGGGTTCTGTACGTGTGTGACAAAATTGTTTTTCTGTTTATATATTTACAGTGGCCAATGGGTCCAGCATGGTTCTGCACCAGCGCTGAACTTCCACTGTGCACGGTCTCATCGTCTCTGTGCGCCCATGATAGAAACGGCGTGTGGTGGCCGTCTCATAGCAACTACCTGGCCTGGGGTGGAGGGGTGAGAGAGAGAGAGAGAGGGAGAGATGAGAGAAAAACAGAAAGCCATCAATACTTGTAATAAAGCTGAAACCAAAGTAAGAAAACAGAAGTATTGTACTGATGAATGATCACATTATAACATACATCACAATGCAGGTAAACACACAGACCAAGTGAAATTCTTCTCTGTTATTGTTTCCGTTTGTTTAAACGTGCAGACATAGATTCTTACTTTCTGTGTTGTCTGTAGTAGGCCAGCTGCAGGGCTAGCTGTACAAACGTATCTGGATGTAGTTTCCTTTTCTTGATAGCAGCTTTGCCAAAAGAAAGGAAAGCATAGCAGACTATCTGCAGATCCTCAGCCTGTTGGATAAGGACATTCGAATAACTCTTCCCCAAATCAGCTAATCATGGCATTGTTAAGTGTGGTTAAATCACCAGATGTTATGATTTTGTGGTGTGTGTGTGTGTGTGTGTACTCACCGTTTTCTTGTATTGCTCTTTAGCAAGTCTTATGTCTTGTCTGACTTTGTCATCCACAGTAAACAGAAGCTCCTCAGGCAAGGGCAAGTCCCGAATGACCTGTGAACCCTACAACAAAAATACAATTAGGCTCATGTGCATGCATACCTACATACACACACACACACACACACACACACACACACACACACACACACACACACACACACATGCACTTGCACACTCAAAACAACTCTCTCTCTCACACACACACACACAAACACATTACAGAAATCCACGTGTGTGCGAACGCACTGAACTACAATTTGCAATTTACAATTTGGTATTTGGCAGACGCTTTTAGCCAAATCCACTTACAATAAGTGCACTTGTCAGATCTCCAATACCTCATAAGCAGAGAACTAAAACACATACGCTCAGAGTTAATTTTTTATTTTACCTTCCACTGTCCATTGTTCTCCTTCACTTTCTGGTCTATGTAATAGTTGAGAGAAATCAATACCATAGCATCGTATGGCGCGTGCTATTAAAACACACACACACAAACACATACGTTCATTAATCAAGAGTCAGACCAGAAACCCAGTTATAATAATAAAAACAGGATTGAGATAATGCTAGCTGTAATAATGGTGAGAGAGGAGAAAGAAGACATGCTCACATCACAGTTGGAGCCAAACAAGCCATTGGAAAAGCAGATGTAGTTGTAAGATTTATCCCCCCAACGAATGGTAGGGTTACCAGTCAAAGCCAGTGATGTCAGCTGACAGAGAAAGAGAGAGAGAGAGAGAGAGAGAGAGAGAGAGAGAGATCATATTACTTAGATACAGCCAAAATCTTCAGCATGAGATGCTGCTGTAAGCTTCAAAGAGGACCAAAGGAAGTCAAGGAACGCATCTATAATCTGATCGTGTGAGTGTGTGTGTGTGTGTGTGTGTGTGTGTGTGTGTGTACATACATATATATATATATATATATATATACACACACACACACACACATACATACATATATACATATACACACACACACATTTATAGATATTTATGTATATGTGTGTGTGTGTGTGTGTGTGTGTGTGTGTGTGCATGGGTAAGATTACCTCTGAGTAGTTCTGTGGTGTAGAGTAGGGTTTGGCGTCATCCAGTGACACTATGAACAGGCTGCTCTGAATCATCTCCAGAATCGTTTTATTTATGGGGTCAATAGAGATCAGATACTCTCTTGCCTAGAGAAAGAGAAAGAGAGAGAGAGAGAGAGAGAGAGAGAGAGAGAGAGAGGGCAGGGAAAATACATTAGTCATTGCGGCGAGATAAGGCTCACACAGACTGGCAGCAGTTTTATGGACTTCCTATATAACCATATTGTATTCCAGGAACTCTGACATATTACAGTTGGCTCAGTGGAGCTGTAAGTTGTAATGTAAGATAAATCTGATTGGCTGTGTGGAGATTTTACTGTTGTGCCATTGGCAGAGCGAATCTCTTGTGATGGGAATGATTGTGTGGAGCTCCAGGTGGGGGAGGGGCTCTGGCACGAACCTTAGCCCAGCGGGTCCTCTCCTCACTGGTCAGAGCAGGCACTCCCTCTCCCTCTAGTTCTCCGTCACACATATGCTTAATGTATGTGAGCTGTCTAAAGTGGAAATAAAAAAAATACAAGACAACATAACACAGAAAGAGAACTTATCCGCAATAACACGGTGCTTTTTTTTCTTAAACGGCACTGTATCAGATTTTAAAATACATCACAATAACCGATCATGTCATTAACTGTTTCTTGAGACGATTGTGATTTTTTTGTTTCAGTCCAGCACCAAGCTGATAATAAAAAAGACTGATAATAAAGAAAAGGCGTGGCACTTTCAGGCCGTACTGATCCACATTAAAGGGTTTATATGTAAAAAAAATAGACGCAGTGGAGCTGAGAGGTAACAGACTGCGCACGGCTCGGCAAAGCATCGGCTTTAGGACCATGTGACCCAGAGAACCGATTATTTACCTGAGTATTTCCGGAGGGGTCAGAATTCGTCCCTCGCAGAGGGTGTCAAACGTGAAAATTCGACCTCGACACATCACCACTAAATGTGAAGGACAAGGTCCTTCGGTGTCTACAATACGTGTGAAACACACATCAGCAGAGAGAGAGACAGAGACAGAGAGAGAGAGAGAGAGACAGAGAGACACATACATCTGATTGTTATACGACTCCTCTCTGACCAAGAAACCCACCCCCCCATCAAACAGTTTTTTTTAAACAGAAGACAGAATCTTGATTGACAGGTCTCACCCGTCTTAAAATAGTTGTGTATGGTGTCTTTGGTAATGCCGGGCACTTTGCAGGTGCAGAAGAGCATGCGAAACTGGTCCATATCGAATGGCTCATTCCCAGATTTATGGATGGCCAACCTCTCCCTGATCAAACAGAACCACAAACGATATTACTGCGATGTCCCTTGTTCACATCATCAGTGCAATATTAGCATCACTTGAGGTTTGTTTGTAGAGCAGACAGTATGTGCGTGGGAACATGTTTGACCTGCGGATGAACTGGGTTTCCTTACGTGCGTATGAGGTTCCAGTACTGTAGGGTGTGCCAAACCCCTATGCTGGTCCTCTCCAGCTGGGTCCCCTCACACGGGGGCCAGCAGTGCTCCAAATAGGCTGCAGGACCTCCAAAATTCACATTCAGCTGAGAGGGCATACGCACCTCCAGATAAGCCGTATCCAACCACCATTTCTCCAGCTGGAGACAAGCAGTGATTTTTGTGTTATTTGAGAAAGAGTATTCCCACCGACCCCAAGAGTAATATGCAAATATATTTGTTGGATTCTACAGAAGAACTTTTAGAATTGCACTTCTGTTAACATTAGCCACCAATAGTAAAACACATCAAGTTTGCTGTACATTTTTAAAACGTTTTTTTTTTTTTTTTGTCTGTTCCTGTTTTCTCTCCTAGCTTTGAATAAGCTTCCAGGACATGCCATCAAGCACGAGGTTATTTAAAAAGGCCAAGATACAGAGGACCGGGGAAAAAACGTAGGAAAAAAAAAGCAAAAACGAAAACAAGACTAACATAAAAACATTTGGAGAACAATTGCTGTCCCTCAGAAACAAAGAACCACTCTCAATCTACCGCCTAACAACAATTTCCGATATTATCAGTGCTCTGTCGAGTTTAATATCTACCTTCAGCCCTGAAGCTTAATTTTAAAGCAAACAGCTTACGCTGTCCCAGTATCACTGGACAGATATAAACGGACGTAATCAATATGTGCAGTGTTAATAACAGGTTTGGGGCTGATTATGGCCAAGGCAAAGTACAGACTTTCACTGAGAGACTGTAAATTGTCGAAGTCATTGTGTACAGTGTTAATAAAATGTTCGGTTTGATTATGGCCAAGGCTAAGGATAGACATTACCCAGTTGCGTTTATTCTTGGCTTTCTGCAGTAGCTTTTGATGCAGATCTTGTCCAATGCCCTCCGCAAAACGCTTCACAATAGCAGCTGTCGCCTTCAACTCCTCTTCTGTTGAAAACGGCCTCACTAAAGTAATAAACATCATTGACAAAAATACTTTTTAATAGCAAAACTATTCTACGAGAAACAATAGCACAAGCAACATTCACCCTCTGACCTAATTGTGACTGTTGCCGAAAGAACCATAAAGCTCTCTCATTCATGTCTAATCTTGACTTATTCATGTCTAAGCAGATCTAGAATCGTGTTTCTCAATGATGTTTCTGCCTTTTACGATCATCTGAGAGGACTAAGTGAACAAACATTACGTACGAGCAATAAAAAGAAAATAACAAGTAGGTGTCAATGTTTTCAGTTTGCAAGGGAAATCCACAGAAATCTATGTAACTGACCTGCGTCCAGATACTTGCTTAAGGTTCCTTCCAGAGAAGGCACAGGTAACGGGGGCAGAATATTCTGATACTGAAATGTTCGCTCGGCAGTAGACATTTGATTGTCCATGGTCTCAGCTTTAGCACACAAACAGAAGATTATTACAGTGTATTGGTCATCAGTTATCCATCGACAAAGTAACACTGTATAGGAACTCAAATTTAGGCCGTGTTACAGTTTCGTTGATTTAATGGTTATTTACCTTCTCAGGCATTCACAGTAGAATAAAAGAAATCATTTTAAACAATGTCGTCAGTTTTTCCTATAAGACTAACTACACACACGTAATTTTACGCGTTACTATTGACTGCCGCTATTGACCAAGTTCAAGTGTAGATTAGGGTCAGGTTATGCTGACAAAAATGACCAGACGATTCAGTAAACACTTCCTTGTTTGTAAACTTACATTAGCTCGTGTCCAAAATAATTCAAGTTAGTTTTCAGTCTTTCGAAATCATAAATCCTACCCGGGACGCGACGTGGACGGTTAAAAATTAAGATTCCCTGTTTCCGCAGTAGTTTGTCTTGCTGGCTCATTTACACAGTACATCCCAAGACTGGACAGTGTCCTCATTACCTTTCACCCAGTTTTATTGTCAACAAAGAAGTGTGAAGTCAGGAGTAGGTGGATACTTCGTTAGTCTTTTTCAAAATAAAAGTCTACTTACCACCATTTGACAAAGGTGTTCAGAATTGTATTTGTCTTAGAAGAGAGAACGTTAATATTTAATGTTAATTATAGTCACTCTTACATACTTCGAGAGTATTTTGATTTCAGCGATGAAAGCAATAATACAATTCAATCAGTCTAATTTAGTGTGTTGCAATGGGGCTTAATCTCTGGGAGTGTGATGCCAGCCACATTGATTGAAGAGTATTTGGATTTTTTTTTTTAACACACCTCTCCTGAATGAAGCTGAAAAACTAATTTATTGTGTTGGTGCATTACCCAAATTTGTGAGTTTGGCTCTTTAATGTTCAACAGCAAACAAAGGTCTACAATGTAAATGAAGAGCTGGAGACACGATTTATTCGTAACACATTTTCATATTGATTGAGGGAGATTGCTTCTTATTTTTTGAGGCAGCTGAGTTGTTACAGAGTAAGTCTTCAGAACTTAAAATAGTACAGAATGACCTTTCGACATTTAAATTCACAATCCGTCAATCAGTTCAAATGTGCAGTGGTTTAAGTAATAAAGTCGTGAAAAGTAGTACGAGAATGTTCTGGTTTAATGAACTTCAGGGACTTCCCAGAAATGATGGCCCCAAGACATCATAGCACAGAAAGGTACAACTGGCATTTAAGTTAAAAGTCTGAAAACTGTTCTTGAGATCAACACCTAAAATACAGCCACGCTCTTGAGTGATTAACACATACCAACAGCTTGGTGAGATGCATGTCTGTGTTCCTTTTGACCTTCACGAGAAAATTGATACTTTCCCCCGAATATGCCTGGCATTGCCAATTGATGACTGTCGACTGCTACATTTAGCCTAACAGCAGAACCTAACAGTACAACAGAGAGGGGGAAGATGTTGTGACAACCAAAAAAAACCCCATAGAATAGACATGTAGCAGGTCAAGAGTAATAACTTATTCAAAATCCAGAAATAGTTTACTTCTGAGATATCAGAACCTTCTGAAAGCCGCACGCTGTCAGATGGGGTTAAATGCCCTGTAGCTCGATTTAAAAAATGACGTAATGGAGGTCCTTTTGATTTAGTCTTATTCTACGTGTACATGTCAGTCTGAGCGACAACCGTAAATGCTAAATAAATTGTTGATCCATTAAGCATTCCACTCTGGTAATGGAACGCTTAATGGATCTCAGTGTACATGCATTAGACAGTCTCCTTAACCACAACACTTAAATTATATATATTTTTTCAAATAAGGCAATTAGTGTTATGGTCTGGATTACTTTCTCATAAAAAAAAAAACTTCAATTTACTAAAGGATGCTCAAAAGCAATTTAATTTTCCCATCAACAAAATAAACCATTATTCTGATGATGGGAAATTTCCTGCCGTGGGATAGAAAGCAGCCAGTGAGCGCAATCATTGAAAGGTGCGCGTGCGTGTGTGTGTGTGGGTGTGTTCTTCTCCCTCTGACAAAAGGAACACATATCTGTTCTGTGATACTAATAACAAAATAAAAAAGAAAAGACTGGTTGCCTCATTTAACAGCATAACCATTTCTGACTATAACAAACTTTTACGCCCCCCCCCCCCCCCCCCCCACCACTTCACCCACCAAAGTAACGTGTCCTGAATTCCATGATTGTCAGTAGTTCAGATAGCTTGGCAGGTGTTCAGAGAGCTACGTCTCAGCAGTCGGTCTTCTCCAGTATTCAGCCTTCGTCTCATGCCCATTTTTCCCTCTGAATGACTACGCTCGGCTGCACATACACTTCTGACTATGTCGAACAAAAAGTGCTTGTGTACCGGGGGGGCGTTGTCTACAGAGACCGACCGAAGCTTATGAGTTGTTCCACAACTGCAGGAAACTTTTTAGATCAGATACAGATTGGAAATTAAACCTATCTTTCTTATCTTACAGCTATCCTTTTTACGCTAGACACAAGCTTTACAGAAATAATCATAATGTGGTAAAAGCCGCCTTAACGGATTTAAGGACTGCGCGTGCGTGAGAAATAACTTTAAAGGCCAGCGTTATAGGGTAATGTTTCGATATATTAAATTGATCTCCAAATAGAGGGCAATGGTTAAGCTATTTCTTTGCAGGTGTTTAATCTGACCAAAGAGACCCCGTTTAAAACGAGGAAACGTTTAAAGTAATCCAATTCCTACACCAACAGCACACACAAGCCTAAACCTGCATACGTTCAAGTTTTGATACCTACGTTGCAGGGTAAAATCAATTCGTTTCAAATTTAGACCACTGGGGGAAACCTGAGACTGTTTGAAAACTGAGAATTTAATAATGAATTTTCCTGCTGATCCATTACTCTTTCAGACTCCTGCCACAATCATACTTACTGTTTCTCTTACGTTCAGGCACAATAGAGTTGGAAGACAAACACTGACACATTGTCTAACTGATGCATCTTTAATGATTAAATCAACAAAAACACTTAACAACAACCAAAACGTGCAATTCATTAGAGTCTTCAAAGACTATACCAAGTAGTCACGTGCAAATATGTATAAAAAAAATCAAAGAACATTATTACTCAAATTAGAGAAAACATTAAAGTAGGGAAAATGTTAAAACTTCATCATCTACAACTGTATGGACTTAGAAAGAGCTCAACTGCGTGACAGTTTTATGCTGAAAGAAGTTTCAACTACTAAGCAAATCTACTCGTTATCATCACATTCCGTATTTCTCTATGGTCTCCTTGGCCAGAGCGATGTAGGCGGTCATGGCATCATCTTTTGACATGCCTGTTCGGACAGAAAGCAGGAGCTGAATTTTACAGTTAAAGAGTTCTGCTGCATGGGAGTTCATTAAGTGGAAGAATGTATGACTCGTCCTTAAAGATGAAAATTTCTGACAGGGAATAAGTTCCTTAAAAATATAATGCTAAATTCATTTCAATCAAGCCACATTGGTTTATCAATATTTAAAGAGAGATTCGATCTGGTTTTGGAAGACGAACATCTGGACAATGTAATCCAATTTCCGTTATTATCGAATGTTGTGTAAATTGTCTAAACTACACTGTACAGTTTTTAAATACCTTTTCTGGAATCCCATGCCTCCCACTTCGCTTTTCCCTTCACGTCCATCATTCCTGGCTTGTCTGTGGAAAATGAAGACAGAGGCGATAAATAACGGTCTGTCAGACTTAGATATAGTTATCAAAAATACTATGAGACCGCAAATGAAAGTTTATCTTTAAATTGGGCTGCTTAAAAGACGCGCAGACTTAGCTGATGTGAAATACGCTTGTGATTTTAGAGGCAGATGCTACCGATGTTAATGTCCCCGACGATGACTTGCTTATAAAGTCCATACATATCCAGCAGTTCCTGATCAGTGGGTCTGGACTTCACTTTCTTCACGTCCTCGGCATACTTTTCAAATTCTGCCTGCGGAGGGAAACCACTCAAAAATCAATCAGTCAATAAATAAAACGCAGCAAAGGCAGTATTAGAGACCGCTGCGCTTTACACTTTTGGTAAAGGAGCAAACTCTTAGTGAGATCGGAATCTGAGGGGTGCACATGAGTCGCTCGCTATTCAAGGGTTTTGTTATTGCATTCCCATAGTTATTTGACCCATTATATCCTTATGCAATCTGTCAGAAAGGGAGCTAAGCGCTCAACGGGTATGAGCCTCTGCCATTCGACTCACTGAGTATTGTACACGCTCCATTGTGTTACTGGACAATCAACAATCAGTTGACTGTTCCAAAGCGGTGCTGCCGTGAATGCTCATTGTGTGCCTACATAATCTGCTTTATGGGCTATTGATGTTGATTTGGGACAATAAACTGTGAACTTAACTCTAATCACAAGATGCATTAGGAATGAATTACTCACATAGGTTACAAATTATATTTTGATCTAACAACTGCCTAAAGCAAATAGCTTACCTACACACCGTAAACGCTAATAATCTTTAGTCTTTGATAGAACTGGACTGAAGCGTGAACTGAACATTACCCTTTCCTCTCGGACCCTCAGATAAGGTTAAAAGTTTGACAGGGCATTGCTTGCACTAGGGTACCACTGACGGACACAAGTAGAGCGCGGGTGATGCTCAAGCGATCGCATCCGTATATAGTCTCAGGTGTAAAATAATCATGCATTCTCGAAAAAACAAACAACATGTACAACAATCATGCCTCACACTTGAATACATTCGCATCCAGTTGTGGACTAGCCTGAACAACATCCAAACGAAGAGGTTATGGACCGAAACAATGTCAAATTAAGACAAAACTCAGTTCAAATGTGTCGACTTTGTAATTGCAGTTATCTTCTGAGTTATGCAGTTAGCCCTTGGGGTTAGCCCCTGAGATATACATACGAATATAAATTTACCTGCAAAGACATTTTCCGTGGCGTATCTCTGTATCGCTGTACGTCTTCTTCTTGTCGTATCTGTAGATGAATTAAAGCTTACGTTGATATCAGTTCAGGGCTTTGGTGCGCTGAAGGGTGGAGAGTGAAAGCTGATTGGCTGAGGAAAAACCCCACGGAGAGGCGCCACTAGCCATGAACGATACACGCACAGTGGACTGATTCAGTTACACAACCCAAGAGCCCAATCGGAACCATTTTGGAAGCATTTTAAAGATTGAGATTGATATAGGCTAGCCTCATAGAAAATTCCTTTGAGTCCTTCATAATCCTTTGATATTAAATAACTGCAAAATAAATAAACTCATTTTAAAATGCTGTTTACCGTCCTGGGCATAGAGTACACAGAGCCGGGGCGAGTTGAATGCGATTTAAATGCACTTTATAAATAAAGTTTTATGATTTGAGGGATGAGAGGGGACTCTTCAAAGCACGCGCATGTTTCTATCGAACGGACAATAAAGTTTTTCTTTTCAAAACAAGATGGCTGCACCCTGTGGAGACCCACAGGGCTAAGGTTTTGTCTACATTGAACGTTGTGCAGAATTTTAATTAACGGTAAGTGAAAGCAGATTGTCTAAGTAGGCAGCGATACTGCTGTTTGAATTCGGCTAAAATTTATGAACTAGTTTAAATTTTGTATTTCGAAGTTTTATTTGCTTTTGTATGGTAGGAAACTAAGTGTTGGCATTGCATGCCTGTACAGTACTACTACAGTTGTGATACTAAAATAAGTTCAGTTTATATCGTACATAGAAGAGGGTATTAAAACTCGTGATGTGTTGGTTTGAAATTTATCTGTGAAGCATAGTGAATCATTGTGCCCTGATGTCTGCAGCGCAGGTTCTTTGGTGAGTGTAAGGAAACGATGTCCACTCCGGGGAAGGGATCAAAGAAGGAGAGGAAGAAGCCCATTCCAGTTAAAACATCCCTCGACTCCCCATACAATCTTAACTGGTGTCCGCTGGAGCGAGAATGTTTGCATTTCATCTTAAACACCCTTAAAGAGAAATTTGTCGCTCTTCGTCTCCAGAAGAAAGAGGTTAAAGTGTTCCGTCAGTGGGGCAGCAAAAAGAAGACGAGTAAGCAAAAACCGTTGGTGGTTCGCGAGCCTACTTCGGAAGAAAAGTCGAACATTCAGACTTCTCCGGAGACTAAATCCACACAAGGATGGACCGACCCAGCACTGAGAAAGCAGTTAGCTATCGGGATAAATGAGGTCACGAAGGGCTTGGAGAGAAATGAGCTTGGCTTGGTGTTAGTGTGCAGTTCGGTCAAGCCTTCTCACATGACTAGACACTTTATCCCGTTGAGTAAAACGAGGTCGGTGCCAGCATGCCAAGTGCCCCGTTTAAGCGACAATATTGCGGGGCTACTCGGACTCAAATGCGTTTTGGCGCTTGGCTTTAAGCGAAGCAGTGAGGCGTTCGCGGACACAGTCGGTGCAATCGCACCTAAAGTGCCCTCTCTTGATGTGGCCTGGGTTCCGGACTCTGTCAAAACTCAACCTGTGAAACATTGCCAAGAGACCGAAGAGAAGGATGCTGAGCAAGCGAGAGGACAGAAAAGAAAAATCGAAGAGGTTGTTCCAGAAGCTTCGTCCGTGCTCCTCCAGCCTCTTACAGTAAAGCGTACAGTTCCCAACCCATCAAAGATCCGTAAACCAAAGAAAAAGAAATCTAAAAAGTAATCACTTATTAGACTGAAATACTTTTTTTTTTTCCTTTCTTGCCACTTCTGAAAATGTGTTTGCCTTTGAAATACTGCTGGCTTTGCCTTTCTCATATTCCGTTTAAAATGTCTTAACTTTATAAGACAAAAAAATAAAGAGTATTTTTTTTTAACAAGAGAAAAAGAAAGCTGACCACGTGGGTTCGTTTTGTAGCTTGGGTAATTTTATTCATTCAAATATCCATGCTGGTATACCTTGACGTGTATTTAAAACAATTAGATATTTGGATGATAGTCACGTTTACATGGTGCTGGTACTTTTTTTTTTTTTTTTATTATTCAGTTCTCTTAACAACCTGCAATGGAGGTCAATAAAAATATTGATATTAGAAAGCTGAGCGTCATTTCAAAACTTATTAAAACAAACAAAATCCCTTCAGTAAGGCAAGCAAATTCAAATGTTCTCACCATCTTAATTCGATAATTCTTGCATCAAAAGAATTCATGCTAATTCACAAAAGGAAAAAAAAAAAAGTTATTCAAAATGTGACCTTAAATGACCCCACAACCTGTTGTGGTTTTACAACGTGGGACTGTGGCCCGCTTAGTTTTCATGTCGTCCTCTATAGCCTTCTGTAAGCACGCGGACCAAGTTTACTGTAAAAGTTATGTGGAGCAAACTATATTGAAAAGCTGTAGTCGTAACACAAAAGCGGTTTCTGTTTTCACAAATAAACTGTTAAATCACGTTTAAACGTACCACCTAACAGTGAGAGTTCGTCAGTTTGAATATTTAAGCAAAGGCTCCAACTGCATCACCAAAAAACACAAGGAAAACAAAGCGCGCTAAAGAGCGTCTCAATAACGACAAAAACGGCCTCTCGCGCACATGATTGTTCATCAGTTCCTCGTGCTAAGGCTCTCAAATAACACAACAGTGCTCTCAAACATATAAGCCAAACGTCTAGCGGGTTTCCATCTCTTATCGTGTTGTCTCAATTTTCTTTACAAATAAGAATACTGACAGAGGAAAAAAAACAAAAGACATACTTGGTGATAACAAAAAAAAACAGTAAAGTCTACATTGTGGGGAGTGCAAATAGAAAATTTGCTACTGTTGGTTTCACAAACAAACACAAACTGTTGCCATTAATAAAATTAACACAAAATACACACTTGTTTTTTTTTTTTTTTCTAGCTGCTCTCTCACATTCAAATCCTACACACAAACATAATAAAACAAACAAACAAAAGATCTTAAAAATGCACCTCGGAACTTGTAAGAACTTGTGCTTCAAAAATGCAAATACATTCTTCCTTGCTTGTACCAGCTCTCTGAACTAGGCCCCATGTATACAACATCAGAGGCTGCTTTCTAGAGAAGTAAAACTAACAAAACAGAAAAAAAAAGAAAAACCTTTGGATTGATCCCCCCTGTAAACCACAAGCAAATAATAAATATCTGGCATTCAAGGTACAGATTGCTAATGCGTTCACACATAATTCCAATGCACCTTCATGGTTTAAAAAAAGTTTTTTTTTTTTCCTTTCTTTTTTTTTTTTTTTCCCTAACACATCATTTGAAAAGTCAGCTGTCTCTGAGTGTCTGTGTACATTTAAAACAACAAAGTTGTCTGTCGTCTGTGCATGTTCAGGAGACTTCAATAGAATCATACTAGTGTGAGCATCAAAATAGACAGAATAAGAGAAGAATTCAGCTGGATGAGAAATGTTTTTTTTTTTTTCACATTCAGGAGATATGAGAGAGAGAGAGAGAGAGAGAGAGAGAGAACCATCTCAGCACCCCCGATACAGATAGAAGACTTTTAAGACAATGTAGAAAAGCTGCACTAAGTCACTCAGTCACTTTAAATGAATGGTTTGGTTTTCCTCTTCAGTTCTGTGGACGGTCTACATATCCAGGCTTAAGGTTTGACAAACTGAGGTTGACCACATGTTGAGCGTGTTTCAGGACCTCAAACTACCGGCTATTGCAACACAAGGCCAACCTGAGGGAACGGCAAAGACAGAGTTACAATCAGCTAAATAAGCAGTTTATTAAGAAAGACTGAGAGCAGTTTAAAAGTGTTGAAATTCATAGAAACAGTCAACTCAAATCAGTTCAGTCTATGAACTCAACTTAGTTCAAATCATTCTACTTGGCTTTGTCTTAAACAGAGCTGGAAGTGCAAAATCGTTTCATTTAGTTGAAATAAAACAATCTTTCAAACTTTTAAGGCCATTACACTAATCAATATTCAACTCTCCCTTTATGTCAAAGTGATTACAATTTGCTATACCCCGTCTCTTGTCTGTTTGGTTTAGTCCAAACACTAGAGTCTTATTAGGACTGTCTTACTTTCTCTGGGTCCATGGGGGGACATTTCCAGTTGTACAGGTAATACTGTAGATTTCCGTCCCCGATGCCAAACTTCAGCTTTTCCAAGAAAGTCTTATTTTCCATGAGATCTAGAGCATTAAAAACGTCAAATCCTTTCTGCAAAGAGCAAACAAACAAAACAAGACATTATATTGCAGTCATCTCTTTCTTTTGTCTTATAGCCAAGAGCAAGCTCAAAATCTGGATGTGGAGCAGAAACTCTTTATATGCCATGGACAGGAGAATCATGTTCAGATACTAAATAAAACAAGAGGGATTAAAATTATTTGAAATTATGAAATTATTTTAACAGCAATCCCTCTGAATTAGATTAAAGCTCCGGTAACACACAGCCTCGATTGTATTACTTATAATAACATTCATGCCTCCGTCTGCATGGTCATCAGAACCTCTAACGGCGAGATGAAACGAGACACACACAAACTATCCACAGGACAACACTCCAGTTACATTCCAATGGTGGTACAGCCTATTAGTTAAGGTCAAAAATGGTACGACCGGAATGCGAATCAACCTATCGAGACTATGAAACGGAACAATCCAGTTTTGAACATGAAAGGTGGTCCATACGAAGGAGAGGGGTCGGCAAATGTTTGCGAGGAGGTTTCATTAGTGGTTTAAATCTGCTGTGAGATACGGTTACGAGGCGCGAAGGTTCACCCTCACGACGGGTTTCATTTAAGAGCCTTACTTCCGCTTAAGAAGTTACGAGAATTCAACTGCATGAGGGTTGCCCCCCCCCCCCCCCCCCAGAAACATATTACGCTCACGTCAAGGGAAGACTGTACGTAAGAGAGGATTTAATACGCGTTTAATCTCTGTAAAGTGAAACCTAATCCCGATTCACGCTGGGGACGGAGATGTCGGCGTACCAGTTTGGCCAGTATGAGGGCGTCGTTCATCAGGTCGATTAGCGGGGTCTGCGTGTGGACGTTGTAGAAGGAGTATGCCGCCTTTAGACTCTTATGCAGCGGATGGTGCATCACGGTGGACGGGAGGGTGTAAAAACTGGTAAAGTCAGTCAGCACGCCACCTGGACCCTGAGATAAGAGAGAGAGAGAAAGAGAGAGAGAACGATATCTAAATCCTTTTGAAAATGTAAAGTGGAATGTAATGAGTATCACATTACAGTTTATTCCCATATACAGAGGTCCAGAGGCCAGCGAAAAAATATTTTGGGAGTGTTGTTGTGTCTTGAGGACACCAGACTGAGCGCATTCAGCCCATTTAGCATACGTCTATGGGAGCTGTAATAGCAGTTTAAGTTGTTTTTACCTCCACTACGTATGTGTCTATGATGTTTTCCTGCGGTAGGAACCAGTGTTGGACCTCCTCTTCGCCCATGACAGGCCTCAGGTGGAACTGGCTTAGGTATTTCTGTAAGAGGGCAGTCACCTGTTTGACGTCTCCGGCAACCATGGGCCTCAAACCTGGCGTGCGTGTGCTCTACACACAGACAGAGAGAGAGAGAGAGAGAGAAATAACGAGGATTGAACCATTTAACGCGGTCACGCTTACAAGTCTGGTTTTAAAGTTCACAACAAGAAAGTGCAGTCACACAAAAGAGAGAGAGTGACAGAGACAAAATTGAACAAAAATTGAGAAAAACAGCGCATTTTATGACGGCCAAAAAAAGGAAAACGGTGCTTCCGGGACCTCACAAATACTGACGTCTGAGTTCAAATGCTTTTCAGTGTTATTATATGGCTTAGAAATGGGTGGGTACTCGATGAAACAATTATTATCTCACAGTTGCCCAGCTGAACCCTTGACCCTGAACCTCTAAAATGAGTAAACACGATTGGGGGGGGGGGGGGGGGGGGGACCAAATAAAATCTCTGTGAACGTGTGTCTGGCTTGAGCGTGCCGTCCACGTTTGTCACTCACGTCTGGTAATCTGTAGAGCTTCATTGTTCTCTGTAGAGTCATGTTTCTGCTGAGGTGAGAGAATTTCACCTCCACAAGCTTCCTGGGATTCAGTGAACGGTGCCAATACCTGCATTCACAAACAAAAACGATCAGCACAAACCCTTTTTTTCCCCCCAGATCTAATGTTATCCATTTACTAAACAAACAAACAAACAAACAAACAAAAAGCAGGGGAGCACAATTTTCTACTGAGACGCGGAAGGCCAGCTAATGCATCTTTTCAAGATAATAACTGTTTCTTTTTAATAGTAACTGCAATATCTATGTCATTACATGGGTGCCTGGTATTAGTAAGACATTAGTAATTCATTTCAGCTGACTGTCTATGGTTTTAAAATGACATTATAAAGAGGTAGGGGGCAAAGACTTTGTTGCGCTGTTTCGGTACCTGCATGTTGATACAGGTTTGGGTAGCACCACCCCTGCTGTGTAAACTGCCTGGAATATTCCCTCCAGATTGACCCGTCGCGTAATCTCGCGGATCAGAACCGGAGCCACGCGTTTAGAACGCAATTTCTTATGCACGCACAGGAAATTTATTTCGACCATTTTCTTTAACCTGACAGAAAAAGAAGACAGAAACCACCTGGAATGAGTTGATAGGGACCCATTTAAAAGTCTGTTTTTGCACCGAGAATAAGTAAACACAACAAGACATCAAACACAGCATAAAGTTCAATGCTCTAGAAGAGAGAATCTCAGTACAGAAAGGGACTGAGGGCAGATGTTTGGATTAGTTTGGTTTAATCAGTAACATGGGTCTGTTTGGTACTATACGTGGGACAAGGGAATAAATGGGGTTTTCGATACACAGCGTCACGTTGTGTTACACGGCGTTACGCTGTGTTACAGATCAGGCAAACTCACGTGTCATAGATGTGGATGTCTGCGGGAATGGCACTGATAAAGCCGACCAGCTTCTTATTGGACGACACCCTTACTCCACAATGCCACTGCGGGAGCCAACCAGGAGGACGCAGTGCCCTGAGAGAGAGAGAGAGAGAGAGAGAGAGAGAGAGAGAGAGAGAGAGAGAGCGAGAGAGAGGAGGGGGGAGGGGGGGACAGGGTGACAAACCTGAAGCAAAGATTCAAATTTTCAGCACATCAACAAGATCATTTGGGAATTGAAAGTGATATTAAATGAAAAAAAGGTAGACTACTTGGTAGACTGTTGAAAAACCAGTCTTGTAGGCAGGCATTTCTAGACAGTGATGTGTGTGTGTGTGAGAGAGACAGAGAGAGAGACAGTGAGAGAGAGGAGTTGGAAATGAGTGAGAATAATACAAGAACGAAAGACCCACCCCGGAATATTGAGGCAGAAAACAAGAAAAAGTTATTTACGAGGAACAGCGTAAAAGAACGATTGGAGAGTGAGATGGTAAAGGAGGGGAGGAAGGAAGGAAGAAAAGAAATGAAGAAAGATTAGGGAACAAAACAGCACCAGAGTTTCAGAGGCATTACCATTTCAGGAAATTAGGAGAGTAGTCAAATCTGAACATATTATCATCATCCTCAACATAGTTCTCATTCAGCAGTGTATAGAGCTCCTTCAGCTGTGTGTGTAAGAGAGAGAGAGAGAGAGAGATAGATAGATAATGTCATAATTTTATATTCTGTTTCAGCAACATAAAGCAAAAGCTTCTTCAATGAGATGAAGATTGACAGAAAAGGTCATATTTTATACACATGTATTCCAACTGTCACAGTAAGTGAGGGAGAGCGTGTGTGTGTCTAAACATGATGTTTGTCGTTCTGTGTATAATCAGACACTGGTAACACGATGAGTAAACAACACAGACAGCCAGTCATATTATTATTCTTGCGTATCCTCTGTACCTGATGTAACCTATTTTTAACAACAAAACAAATAAACGCACTGGCTTGACTGATGTCACAAGTCTTCCCGTATTCTGGCAAAAATCCTGGAACTTGACAGAAACACACACAGACACTCACCACTTCAGCGTTGCTCAGGTCCAGTGTGTCCCACATAAATCCCTGGGGTAAGGAGTACGGTTCCTGTCTGATGTTCTCTTTATCTGGTTCAATCGGCCCATGAGTGGTCACCACCTCGTCTAAGGGTACATAACAGCTTAACTGAACATATCTGAGGATCCACAGTGAAACACAAAGACCGTACAATGCCATCTAATCGCTGTTCATTACTTTGGAAAAAAAATAGACAAAAGGCTTTTGAAAGTCAACTTCTGCAGTTAAACCACTGCGGTCGACTTAGAAACAAAGGCGTGTTATTGAAGGTGAGGACTTGTGGGTACTTACTGAGTTTAGGGACAGGCTGGGTGTCCCAGAACTGGTACTTGTGCTTGGTGGCTTCGTCGATGTTCTTGGCCGGACCTTGGCAAGTGGACAGCAGCTCCATGGCTCTTTGGATGTCCTGCAACTTCTGCATTGGAATGGCTGGATTCTTAACAGGAGCAGAGTGAGACAGTGAGTGTTAGACATTGTGTATGTGTGTGTGTGTGTGTGTGTGTGAGAGAGAGTGTTGTGTGGCTTTACTAAGTGTTATAGTATCAGATGACGCTTAGAGTCTAGTGTGTTATCTGTACGCTAAAATGAAAGAGTTCCAAAATGGGTTGAAACCTTTATCTCCTGGGAGTCTGAGGCAGAATCGGATTTAGTTCCTCCTGAACCTGGTTTTTCTTTCTTTCTTTTCTGTTTCTTCTTCTTCTTTTTTGCCCCGAGGTCTCCCCCCGGACTCCTAAACACACACAACCCTCCGTTTAAAGCTATTTGCATTCATCTACTGTTACTTTCATGATATCCTTCAATCTCTCACATTAATAACCTGTCTATCACCCTGTGATCAGTTCTGGATCTCTAACTAAAGTAGGTTACCTGACATTTTTAAACAAAGTGAATGTGTTAAAGAGGACCAGATAAATAATTTATTGTGGAATTAAAGATAAATCTAAAACAGGGAACAAACAATTATGGCATGGTAACGGCAGCTGGAGCGTCAAACAGCATAAATTAAACTGACAGCAGAAAGAGGACCACAAACAAACAACAGCATATCGATACGCTGTGTTAAATAATTAATGACACATCGGGTGGATGCTCAATTTGTTAGTTACTCAATACACGTGTTTCTAATGACGGTTTTAAACGGCTACTGTCACCATTAAATGAACTAGAGAACCATGCCGTTCTGCCTAACAACAGCGAAACAGTTTTTCTACAAACTGTCATTTTCATTAGCTTCAACATCCACTGCACAAAAGGATGCCCGCTAACTTAATCTAGCGATACATTATCACACTGTGCGTGCCGTTATCTTGAGTGAATAAAGCAAGGAGGGTTACATTTTGGTCTCAGCCGTACTACACACGAAATGACATTCATATTAAAAAAACTATTTGACAGATACAACAACGCACTTATTCCAAAGCCTCATGTTATCAGGCTAAATAGCTAACATGCTAGGATACATTCCTCGCATCAATCACCTTCGGCTAACGGATGCTGGTTAGCAGAACTTAGCCTTACATTTAAACGCTGTTGATATTTACATGCCGAGACCCGCAGGCCACCAATACTTAGGTCAGTCATTAGCATATAACAGGCCCTTATGATCACTACAACACTAAGGCCTGTCAGAGCGAGTTGATTACCTTAGCCATCTTTCTGTCTTAATTCGACAAGGCAGGTGACTGTTTCGGCTATGCTACCATGAAGCATTTACGGTTTCTTCGCGTTCCACTGAATCTTTGCCTGTTATCAGAGTTCTGGATAGTGCAAATCCACGTTTTTATGAGACTTACCCCTGCATATGTTCATTTTCCTCTTCATTGTCCCCGTCAATACCACAAGTATCTTGATCATCCAGTTCCAAGCTCTGCTGGCTGGCTGCGGATTCACTATCCTCCGCCATCATAGATGAATGGACGTTCAGAGATGCAGCAATAGCTTGTTTAGCTACCAAGCTACATGAGATGGGGCAGAGACTTAAATGTGACACGGGAGGTATCCTAAAACCCACAACCAGGAGAGGGAAGGATTCCAGCGCTCTCTACCGACTGACCTCCTGGATGGTTCTCATTTGCACATCGGACTCAGCATGCACAGTAGAAGAGCAGAAAAAGACACTTTTAATATTTCACCCGTAACTCCGAACTATTGTGGTCATAAATTTAAGATTAGATCACTAAGCAACTACACGTGTGCCATCTTTTAATGTTTTCCAATTGTTTAAAGCAGCGATCTGAATTTTATAACGGACTTGCGGAGCGCAACACGAAAAACGGCTTGCTCAAACATATTGAGAGGAGTACCGTAGGAGTGCAGAGAGCGAATCCGTTGATTTTAGTGAAAGCTAAAACCTTGCTTAGCACTTATGGAAAAAGTATGCCTACAGTGTTTGACCTGTCTCATAAAGAATTCTCGGCATGTAATAGAAAGTTATGTAGGTAAAAACACTTATTTTCCAAAAACGTGAGTTACTAACATAAATGGCGTGGACGAAGCCAAGACTAGTTTACGTATCCCCTTAGTCCTTTATATGCACAAAACGACAACTAGTCTTGGCTTTTTTCCCATGCCATTTATGTTAAAACACAACACGTGCGTTTGAACGTAGACATATAGACAGTGACAATCAAATGTTTATTTGAAAGAGAATATTTTGAGTGACATTACACAGTTTTCATCTTCATACATACAAGTTTTTCTACACACGTTCTTTTTCTTTTCTCTTTCTCAGTCAAAGTTCATCACACTTTTATACAGTCAAGTATACTTAACATTAAAATCTATAACTGTATTCTGTAAATGCCAGCATTATTCTTTGTTTATTTACTCACTAAACAGATGGAATTTCATATTTTGTGAGCTCAGTGAGTTAAAACCTGAAAGGTGTGCTAATATTTTGAACCCCAGGTCATCCTTTCCAACTAATAAAAATACAGAGCAATTCTGTTTTTTCTTTGTTTCTCCATATCCCACTCTTCCTCTTTCTTTTTTTAAAAAAAACCTGTATCCTCATTATCACTGGTTTTCTATTTTGTAATGAAGACCATTGTTTCCTGCCACCATCTTCTCTATCTTCTCCATCAGTTCAGTGACTTGAGAGTCATCAGCTCTGTTCATGTTGTTGAAAACATGATACCTGTTCCCACATTTCTCAATAAGCCGCTGAAGTGCTGTCGCCTCAGCTTCTATATGCTTCTCTATAGTTACATCTTCAAGCCAGTCCCCAAAACTAAACAGTACCAGGATGTGTTTCCAGACCCCGTCACCCAGGAGCTCCAGGTGTTCCTCTAGCACCGCCCTCTTTTGTTCCGAGTACGAGAGTCGCACAGGAACGACCAGAAGAAAAACGTGGGGGCCTGGTGGGCACAGAGACCCACCGAGAACAATCCCACGTTTATCTTGCAGTGAGGTACACTCTACAGGCAAATTACTCCACCATCCAGGAGTGTCCACTACAGTTACATGTCTTCCTGCGACTTCACCCTCTCTCTTCACACACTGAGGAGTTCTCCCCAGGTTAAACTCCTCTTTGCCCAGAATGGTGTTCCCAGCAGACGTCTTCCCGGCTTCTTTAAATCCCAGAAGCACAATCCTGAACTCTGGACAACTGGAGTTATTTTCTGGAATTGACAACACAAAAGTAAGTTCCGTTAAAAATGCGAAGGCAAACAAATACATTGTATTCAGTGATAAAGAAAAGCAAATATTTGGAGTTCCTCTGTAAGGTGTGTGCATTGCACATAACTGAGTTCTGATAAAATCTTTAAGGCCACACACCCAATATGTGTAAAGTAATGTCTGTTCCATATTGCTTTACATTAAAACAAATCAGATGGGATATAGACAACAGAACATACAGAATTGCCTGTAGGGGGAAATTGCCCATCACAATAAAGGAAACAGGAAAAATTAAAAATAATGTTTGTTTGTTTTTTTTAATAATGATGTATAGCTTATAGTAATTCTATATGATAATTGTGCATCACCTAAAACATGAAAGATTTCTATTTATTTACTTATTTTTGAAACTCACCGAAATGGCCCTCTGAATCCATAGACGCCATCGGTGCCTTTATTTACGCGTATGTAACCTGAGACACAGGGAAGTTTACCAGCTTCAGTTTATGTCCAATCCTCATTTTAGAGAAACAACAGAGGATCCAGTACTATACATGGAATGCTGCCAAACACGACCGTCAAACATGAATAGTTCTAGTGTTTTCCACTTTTTGTCCAATGTTTTAGTTGATTTAGTCATGTGGAATAACTGCAAACAGAACTATCGTCATCTGAATATTAGAAATTCTCTAT
Organism: Chanos chanos; assembly: GCF_902362185.1. Lineage (NCBI taxonomy): Eukaryota > Metazoa > Chordata > Actinopteri > Gonorynchiformes > Chanidae > Chanos > Chanos chanos. The sequence goes on along the minus strand of NC_044503.1, from coordinate 30,655,734 downwards.
ACAGGGTTCATCATCTGTTTGACATCTGATTTTATTTTCATCCGAATAGTAGAAAATGATTATTTAAGTATGGGATATGTCATTTTCTGAACTATTCTGAAATATGTGCATTTAAAATACTTGCCAGAGATCCTCTACAATTATATCCTTCTGTTTCTGTCATACAAGCTTAGTGTTTACTTTGAAAAATTTTAAACATCGTAATTGTATTGTATTGTGCAGTAGGTCTTGAGAGACTTTACTGAATGAGCTGTAAACTCTGTCTTATTTTACAAAGCAACCTCTAGAACCTTCTGGATTTCAAACAGTGTGGAACATACAGAAAAGTGCTTAACTAATGTATTGTGTAATTTTACTCTTCCTGAAGAAAAAAGCCTATGTAGAAATGATTTTTATGCTAGAACTTATACATACCTCTTTAGGTGTAGACCCGCCACTGAACTGAAAACAAATAAGGATGTCTTTCGAAACACAAGTACAAAAGGTATGACTTAGATAGTGAGTGTGTCGCTTATCAAAACAAAACTAGTTCAACTGGATACAGCCCAAACGCAGACGCGTGCACACAAGCATGCACACACATTCTCACACTGAGGGGAAAAAAGACAAGGCACATATGGAGATGCATTGTTGCTTATGGGTACATTTTCTACGTTTTTAAATGCTGAATATCTGAACTCAAGTCATTAAATGTTCTAGTCTTATGAAAAAGAGATTGGTAAAGATAAGTTCTTAAAACATGCAGTTAACGTGAAATGTGAGCATATGCTGGCAGAAGTCTTTATCTTAATCTGAATCTCTTAATGTATATTTATAAAATTTAGAAACTGGATCTATAAAGAACAATCATGATTCTAATCCAGATTATTGGTTTATTCCACCTATTAAAGCAATGGACGCACAGCTCAGCACATCTCTCCCTGTTATATCAGACCTACTTTAGACAAACAAATGCTTGACAATTAGTGAATGAGTGGTGTTGAAAGCAACATGCTTCAAAATGAGAGTTTTGTTATGTTGAGATTAATTGTTATGATTTAATTTGGTTTGAGAATTGGTTTGCAACATCCATCTGTTTTTAGCACCTCCTTGCTGCGTAAAATGGTCACTACACGTAAGGATAAGTATTATTATTCAAATGATTAAATGGTTTAATCGGTCATCTCTATCAGTCAGTCACACACACTTACTCAGAGCACAGAGGTCAATTGGACAACCTTTTTTTTTGCTTTCTCCTCTGTAAAACCAGATGGTATTTATTGATGTAAATAAACTACTGAACCAATCATGCAGTGATAATGAGAAGTTTATTTTGTAGAATTTTTTTCCCGTGAAAAAAATATATTGACTACACGCAGTATTTACAAAGAGTAGAAAAACGAATCTCATATAAAACAGTCTGTTTCTTGACATACAATTATATAGTAACATTGTTACATACTGTAGATTACATAGAAAACATTATGTTCAGTCATAGAAATGAATGTGGCTAGTGATTCTGGACCTCTAATATAGAATGGATGGAATTTCACCTCTCACCCTTTCACCATTACTTTATGCATAAAATTTGGTCATGAAATGCATGTTCTTTAAAAAGAAAACATGATTCATTCATTAATTTAAGTTAATTAAATAATAACTAAAAAACCTTTTCAGGCACAATTTATCAACTGACAGAAGGACTAAGGTGTTCATAGAAGATTTGACTATTGTTCAAATGATACTATGAGGACAAGACACCCAAAATATGTTTGTCACAACAGTTTCAATGGCATAACATCTGTACAGCATATGTAATAGTCTTTGTAGTCGGCACTCAAAAGATGAATCATTCATGACTGGAAAAAAATATGATGAGAGACTTGTCACATTGCAGATCAACGATAAAAACTCTGGCTTCAAGAGTCTTGAGATTCTGTGAAGTTGCTCTGTCACAGAAACATGTTTCTCTTACAAAGTAAAATTCAAGTAAAATTTCTCATGTGGGCTGGGTCATGAAGCCAAACGAGAGTGGACAAAGCAAAGCTAATCAACCGTAATAGCCAAAATGTGTGCTGTCTCAGTACTTTCAAACTGTATGATGAGTTCTTTAGTTGTCTGCAATTATTTCTACAAAATCAAAATGTCATGACTTCCCTGTGTTATTTAATTGAATATCCTAATGAATATTCAGAATGAAAGGAAACACGGTATAAGACGTGACGGCAAAGCACAATATAGCTGTAATTTTCTCCCCAAATTTATAAATGTCTTACGTGTAGAACCTCTATGGCGTTCGCTCTCTACTCCTCAACACACCTAACTACACCTCAGTCCAATCAAGGGGGGAGGAATACGGAGCTCCCTGAGGAAACCCACGCAGACATGGGGAGAACATGCAAACTCAACACAGGGACCTGGCTGCCCGGCCGGGAATCAAATTTAGGACCTTCTTGCTGTGACGTATCCGCTGCGCCATGCAGCACTACCCACCGCCCATTTCTCAGATTTTATTTTCCGTTGACATTGTCGGCGGTATTTTATGGCTCGCACATCTTCGCTGATCTTGACGTTCTGGGTTCAAAGTACGCATCACCCCCATGTAGGAATAACTTCTAGATGGGGATTCATACACCTGCCTTCTTTCTCCAAGCCAAGCTTTTCTCACGGACTCAGTGGATTCAGGTATTGACCAACCTGAGCCGTACCCCGAGCTTGTGGTTGAGTCCAGAGACATCTGTGATTCAGACATAGTTGTATATCTCATAGATGTATTTTCTCCACCCACTGTGAAAAACAATAAAAAAAAATATACATCATTAATACAATTAATTTTCACCTCAAGTCTTTTATTAACAGATTTGTACTGTTTTTTTTTCCTGATGACTTTACTGATTCCACAGTTTCCACAGTATCTGGAAAAAGGGCCAGTAGACAGGGCTGTTGTAAAGTTGTTTATGGTACATAAATACAATTTCAGAGCTTAAGAGTTGGTTTTGATTCTGTCAAATACATACATTACACAAGTCTTCATGGATGGAATCTTCTTTACTCCATTTTATTGCGTTTTATTTCATAGTATCAACTACATTTAAAATAACATCTGAGAAATATTGTCAAAATGCCAGTATGATTCTGTGTATGTTGACTTACTATGAGGAATGCAATCCGGTCTCCTAGACTTCGGTGAATCGTTGCCCACTGTTACCGTTCTTTTCCCAGTCTGCATTATATCCAATTCTTCTTTTTTTCCAGTAAGATCTATCCCCTCATCTGGTGGCAATTCTTCTTCTCTTCCCACGTTTTGCTCTACTGTTTCATGCAATCCCTTCTTTTCTATTTCATAATGAAGACCACTGTTTACTGCCACCATCTTCTCTATCTTCTCCATCAGTTCACTGACCTGAGAGTCATCAGCTCTGTTCATGTTGTTGAAAACATGATACCTGTTCCCACATTTCTTAATAAGCCACTGGAGGGCTCTTCCTTTACTCTCAATGTACTGCTCAATGGTCCTTTCTCTTAATGAGTCCCCTTTAGTGAAAAGTACTAAAGTGTGATTCCAGACTCCCTCACCAAGAAGCTTCATATGTTCCTCTACCACTGCTCTCTGTGTTTTTGTGTATAAGATTTTTACAGGAATGATCAGAAGAAAAGCGTGGGGTCCTGGTGAGCACAGAGACCCACTGAGAGAAGTCTCTTGTTTATCTTCATCTGTGGTGTGTTTTACACGGAGGTAACTACTCCAACCTGGAGTGTCCACTACAGTAACATGTCTTCCTGCCACTTCTCCTTCTTTCTTCACACACTGAGGAGTTGTCCCTGGGTTGAAGACCTCTTCACCCAGAATCGTGTTCCCAGCCGAAGTCTTCCCTGCCTCTTTAGATCCCAGAAGAACAATCCTCAAATCTGGAAACCTGGAATGATTTTCTGTAAATGACACAACAAATGTAAAGGCAACAAATACGCTGTATTCAGTAATAATAAGTAGAAAACATTTGGAATTTGCTCTGAAGGGTGTGTGCCTTACACTATTCTCTATGAAGGAAAACACAAAGCTAAGTTCTCATAAAATCTTGAAGGCTACAAAACCACTATTTATTAAGTAATGCCATTTAAATATTGCTTTACATTGAATAAAGTAAGATGGGATACATAGACAACATACAGAATTTGTCTGTGGGGAGAAATTTGCCCATCACAATCAAGAGCGCATTAGGAACAATGAAAGGGGTAATATAATATAATTTTTGTTATAAGGTACAGCTTATTGTTCTATAATAATTATAATAACTGAATGATTTTTTTTCTGTATAAAGGCCATCAAAAACATAGAATCCCCCACCCCCCCAGAAACTCACCAAAACAGTTCTCTGATTCCACAGAAGCCATCATTGCTGTACTTGACTCTTATGTAACCTGAGATATAGGGAAGTTTGTCAGCGTCTCCAAACCAATAACACATGTAATGCTACCAAACAGGGACGTCAAATGTGAATATTTATGCTTTTTACTTTTATGTCTTATGTTTTATTCAATTTAATTGTTTCATTCATGTCATCAATGAAAACAGAATTATTATCGTGTGAATACTGAAAATGCTTAAATAAGTTTGGGATTCGCCTCTTTCTTGACAAGCCGTCAAGAAATACAATAAATTTGGCAAAGCAAGCCACAACCAAGGTCTATATTGAAAACAAAACAAAATAAAGTAAAACAATTTTCTAAACAGCCATAAGTTTTACTTACCTGTTTAGCTGTTGTCTTGGATCCAACAGTGAAGCAAAAGTAAATTTGCCACAACCACGTCCAGCCAAACCTGTTTAGTCCCTCCCATTGTGGGTCTGTAACCAGGCAACACTCTGTTTATCATATCCTTAAGCTCTTCCACCCAATTAGTCTTCTTATGGTACATTTTGAACTCTGCAGGAGTCTACTGGATTCTCAGACAGCTCTTTGTAACATATTGAGTGTTCTAACATGTTACTGAATGATTTTTGCCTTTTTACTTTGTATATCCTTGTTCCTGCGTTTCAGATTTCCTTGGGTGTTCTGCATCTGATTCGGATGAAAGATTTGGACTTGGTGTTTTTCTGTGTTGCTATTTCCCACATGTTGTGGACTGTTGCCTGTTCTGTCAAGCTCTGCTTCTGAATTGCATTTTAGATTTTTGTGAATATTTCTGAGATAAACTTTGTGTCTCTGAACTTGGACCCTCAAACTCATATCATCATCACAGAAAGAGGATGTTTTTGCAGAGTACAAATGATATGACATAGCCTTAGCAACCAAACAGGTTAGACTGGACACAAAACGCATACTCTAAGAAACACACACACACACGCATGACGGTCTGGTACGGGAACTGCTCTGCCCACAGCTGCAAATCACTACAGAGAGTGGTGGATGTGGCACAGCACATCACAGGCAACAGACTCCCTGCCATTCAGGACATCTTCCAGCAGCGGTGTCTGCAGAAGGCTCACAGCATCATTAAGGACCGCAGCCACCCAGCACACAGACTCTTCTCCTTGTTACCATCTGGCAGACCATACAGGAGCATGGCTGCGCGTACCACGAGACTTAAGGACAGTTTTTACCACCAGGCCATCAGGCTTCTGAACTCACACAACTAAACACCCCCCCCCCTCTCATTGGAGACTGGACTACCTGTTTGTTGCACTGCCCACTGCTCAATTGCACTGTTACTCAACTACTAACTTGCACTGAACTGATTACCTACACAGGTTACTCCCTACTGCACTGTCCACTGTCTACTGCAGTGTCAATGCACTGCTGCACATTGATTACTCCATGTCTGATCCACAATGTTTACATGATACTGCACTGGCACTACACTGGTACATAAAGCTGTACATCCCCCATGTGCAATACCGTTGTTCACACCCGCCACTTTAAATTTTCATTTTAAGCCTCCTTCACATGTATATAGTGTATATTTCATATTCTATTTCATATTCTGTTATATTTATTGTGCACCCTCCTTGTACCTTAATTGTTCATTGCTCATACCTCTCTTTTCTATTTTTATTCGTAGTTAACTCCTTATTCTCCTACTCTTATTTTTTTAATCCCTGTTTTGCTCTTCTACTCCTTAGTGTCTTACTCCTTATGTATTTAAATCCCTACTGTACTTTTATTCTTATGACTAGTGTGCTCTTATTGCTGAGTTGACCTGTTTCTCTCATCTCACACATTTCATTGTACCGTTGACCCTGTGTTAACCTACATATGACAAATAATAAACTAAACGCACGCTCACGCACTCACATGCACACACACTCACACACACGCACACACTCACACGCACACACACTCACACACTCACAGGCACACACACTCACACACTCACACACATTCACACGCACACGCACACACTCACACACTTACTCAGGGGACGTGATCAGTCAAATGATCTCGTGTGATTACTGATAATAATATTGATGTCTTATGTCTTAATAATATTTTTGAGCTTCTGTTCAGTCACATCAGATGGTATTTACAGAGGTATGTAAACTAATGAAAATTACATATATTGTGTACATATAGTGCTCATATAATATTTACAAAGAGTAGAAAAATAAATAACATATGAAATAATCTTTCTGGGTTATGAATTTGTGTAGCAATGCTAAGTCACATAAAAACAGTCACATCAACTGTGTTCAAATACAATATTGAATTTGCAGGTCAGCTCTTTATTAGCTAAGATAACATATTTACACAACAATTTTATGTAGAATCCACTTCAGATATTATAGTCTGTGTCAGAACTTTCACCCCAAATAATCTGGCATTGTTGGTGGTACTCCAAGACTTGTATATCTTCGCTTGACCGCGTCATTACATGGACTATAAACTCTGTCTTACTTGACAAAACAATCACTGTAATCAACTGAATTCCAAACAGTCTGGAACGTACAGTAAAGTGACCAACATAGACCAACATGAGGCATAACCTGAGCTCATTCTGATTCAAAATAAAGACATCTTTTGAAACGCAGAGTACAAATAGTGTGACTTTGATAGTGTGTGTAATTTATCTGAACAAAAATGTTTAAACTGGATACAACACAAACACACACATGCACGCACACATGCACACACATTCACACATTCTCATACAGAGGAAAAAAAAGAGAAGGTGCATATGGAGATGCATCGTTGTCGATGTGTACATTTTCCACACATTTAAATGCTGAATATCCAAACTAAAGTCTTTAAAAGTTTTAGTTTTATTAAAAATAAATCAGCCAAAATAAGTTTATGTGAAACGCCAGCATAGGCTGACAGAAGAAAGACCATCTCACCAGCGTTTAATAAAATAGTTTTAGATTAATTAAACTGAGATATACACTGTAGAAGCTGGATATATAAAGCACATTCAAAATTCTAATCCAGATTACTGGTTTGTTCCACATATTAAAGCAATGGACCCACAGCTCAGCACATTTTGGGTCTCTCCCTGTTCTGTCACATCTGCTTCACACAAACAAGGGCTTGATTATTGGTGTATGAGTGATGTTGGAGCCACCATGCTTCAAGATGAGAATTTTGTTATGTTGAGATCCATTGTCATTATTTAATTTGGCTCAATAAACAGTTTGTGACATCTACCTGTTTTTAGCGCCTCCTTGCTGTGTAAACAGGTCACTGCATATGAACACAAAACTTATCTCTGTAAGTATTAATATCCAAACAATTAAATGGTTTAATCAGTCATTTCTGTCAGCCAGTCAGTCATATGCACATGGTCAGATGACAGACACATGTCAGTCAGATCTTTTTTGATTTTCTCCTCTGTAAAACCAGATAGTATTTATGGATGTAAATAAACTACTGAACCTATGAGGTGATAACGAGAGGTTTATTTTGTTCAGTTTTATGTATTTTCCAGCGAGGCTCAAAAATGATACACAGTATTAACAAAGAGTAGCATTTATATTTTATTTTGTAACAACCAGAGTGCATCTGATGACAATAAAACCTGAATAAGCATTGTATCGGCCCGATAATTCATTTTCTGTCAGTGACAGAGTGACAAAGCTAAGTTCTCTTAAAAATGGAAAGGCAACAAATATACCGCATTCAGTAATAATAAAACAGAGACGATATTGAATTCCACAGTGGGGTGTGAACATTATTTTCCATGAAGGAAAACACAAAGCTAAGTTCTGATGAAATCTTAAAGACTACACATATACTATTTATTAAGTAATGCCAGTTCAGAATTGCTTTACATTGAATCAAGTAAGATGGGACATAGAGAACATACATTTTTTTAAAAAAATTGAGTCAATTAGAGCCATCACTGCTTTAATTGACTCTCTTGACACCTGAGACATAAGGAAGTTTACCAGCATCATTCTGCAAACCAAGCTCACATGTAATGCTACCAAACAGGAACAACAAACATGAAAAGTTATGCTTTTCTCTTTTTGTCTTATGTTTTATTCGATTTAATTGTTCATTCATGTCATCAGTGAAAATAGAAATATTATCTTGTGAATACTGAAAATGCTTAAATAAGTTTGGGATTTGCCTCTTTCTTGACAAACGGCTTTAAGATATTTGTCACAGCTCCTCCTCTGGTACTTCTTTCTGTTTCTGTCATTTTCATTTTAGATTTCCTTTCACTAATTTTACATACAGCCTCATAAGTTGTACACATTGCAAAAAATTGGTAAAGCAAGACATAAACCAGGCCTACCTTTAAAAAATGTAATTTACCAATGGATTTACTTACCTCCTTAGTTGTTATTTTAGGTCCAGCTTTAAAATGAAAGTGAATTTGCCACACCCACCTCCAGCCTACTCTCTGTTTAGTCCCTCCTACTCTGGGTCCGTAACCAGGCAAAACTCTTCCAGCTAATTACTCTGCTGAGTGTATTTTGGAATCTGTAGGAATCTACGGGATTCTCAGTCAGCTCTCTCTGAGGTATTGAGTGTTTTAATCTGTTACTGAACGGTTTTTGCCTTGTTACTCTGTGTATCCTTGTTCCTGTGTATTATTCTCCCTTGGTTGTTTCCTATCTGACTTGGATGAAAAATTTGGACCTGGTATTTTTTTCATGCTGCTTCTTCCTGACTGCTGTGGACTCTCACCTGTTCTATCAAGCTCTGCTTTTAGACTGCATTTTAGATTACAATTAATATTTCTGTAATAAACTTTGTGCCTCTAAAGTTGGATCCTCAAAGTAATCATTATGGAATGAGGGTTTTTCTGAAATGGCATGTGTGTTGCCTAGGTACCCAAAACAGGCTAGACTGGATACAACACAAACACACACATATACACACACACACACACACTCCCAGGGAAAAAAAGAGTTGCAAGTGAACTGCAATACTGCCTACATGTGCATTTTCCACTTCTTATACTTAGATGTGCCATTGTTTAGAGTTTGTGACTTTATTAAGGGTAATAAGTCAAAATTACAACACAAGCAACCAGTCCAGACATTAAACATTACCAGTTGGTCCAGCATTTCCATTAGTAGAGAATTCACACCAAAGACTATAAACAGCACATGTCAATAAACATTTTTACGAATTGTCATGCACTAACATGCTCCTGTCTGTACTTTCTAAGTAAAGCTGCCTTTGAAACTTTTCTCTCTCTCTCTCTCTCTCTCTCTCTAGATAGATAGATAGATAGATAGATAGATAGATAGACAGATAGATAGATATTACATGGCTTTGTTGGATACTCAATTCTGATTGGTGAATTATGGTATTCTACGGTCTGTTATATCTGTATAGCAGACCACTGCTATGTAAAACAGACTGTTGCTATGGAACTATTTTTTTTAGTGTAAGCAATAAAATCATTTGTAAATCAATAAAAGAATGTTTAAATCAATATTAAATTAATGACCGACTCTCTGTGCAGTATCCCGATTATTACATGGCTACTTACTAAAGTAATCAATTAAATTATTGATTACTTTAGTAAGTAGCCATGTAATAATCGGGATACTGCACAGAGAGTCGGTCATTATTGCAAAATAGACCCCTTCAGTGTGATTCGAGACCCCTCCACTTCTCGATGGGGTCCTGCATCACCCTGTCTGGCTTTATTTCGTGATAATGACTGGCTGGCTGTACATTATCCCTTATATTATACACACACTCAAACACAAACACACACACACACATATGTACTAGTGTTTGGATTATAGTTGAAGGTAATCAAGGGATACAAGCAGTTTAGAAATGACAGATTCAGCAGAATATTCAAATGACACTTAACTTTTCATTGGGACAGTATTACAAGATGTAATAACAGCACAGTGATGCTCTTGCTTTCTCCAAAGAATTATGAGGGACTTACATATTAGCCAACAGAACATTGTCTGGTGTTCTCTCTGTTCCTCACCTAATTACCATTCAGCCCAATCAAATAATATTTATCAGCCTGTGATTACAATAAAATTATAACACTAGCTTGTAAAGTAAAGACAGTTGTGGTTTTCCATACTTCCCAGTTCATAAATTGGATATTCTTAGATTTATTTAATTACATGATGGTCTAATACAGAGTCACATTCAGATGTATATTGCTTTGTTGGAGGTATCAACTAAACATAATCTTACATTGTTGGCCGTGATACATCCGAACTTCTAGATTTGGTTATTGGTAGGAGATCGTTTTTCTGTTTTCGCCTTGGCTCTGACTTGACCTGGCGCATGGAGAGGGCAACCGGGTAAGTTGTCCTGGGACCAGCCCTGCAGGGGGCACAGGAGAGAGAGTGATCCTCACTCGTTGGGGTGGTTGCGGGGGACCACTGAAGTAATTTTGTCCCAGGCCCAGGCATCATGTACGCTGGCCCTGTCTCTGACTCAGTTGGCTCAGGTATGGAAAAATATGAGCCATATCCTGAGCTTGTGATTGATTCCAGAGACAGACATAGTGATTCAGACATAGCTTTGTATCTCATTGATGTGTTTTCTCCACCCACTGTTAAAAGACAAGGAAAAAATATATCATTAATACAAATTTTTTTCAGTTCACGTCTTTTATTAAAAGTTTAGTGTGGTAGTTTTTAGGAGATGACACTTTCCTTAGTGTCTGTCCAGGTGACTTGCACTGTACTGACATTATCATTGTTTTCACAGTTACATCCTGTCCACCTCATGCTCTACCCTCTCCATTTGGTTTGTTCAAATTTTACCTTCTGGGAACTACATGCACTTTCATTTTTTAACGTGATATTCATATGTTTGAATTTTTTCTAATTATTTCATTACAAATATTATTAGGCCTCTGTCTCTAGTTCCCTGTCTCCTGGCTGATCAGTGTCCAGATGGACCTGATTGTCTAATCACCTGGTTCCTCAGTTGTTGTGTTTGCCCTTGTCCTCAGTTTGTTTACTCTTTTTTTGATTGTGTGTACATCTCTGTGTTTTCCTGTGTTCCTTGGTGAAGTCTTACACTTACTGTCAGTGCTGAGCTGTGCCTAGTCCCTCTTTATCCTGTTAGCTCTGTTCCCTCTCTTAGCCTTTAAGTATATTAACTTTAGCTTGTTCTTGACTTCTGATCTTGCTGATACCCCAGTAGCCAGTGTATTGTGTCTGTTTATTGACAAACTGCTTGGTTTATAACTTGGAATACAGTATCACCTGCACTTGCATCCACTCTCACTTATCCTGATTAGGGTTGCGGGAGGTGCTGGAGCCTATCCTAAGCACTCAGGGACACACCCATCGCAGGGCAGACACACAGACAAACACACTCACACCTAAGGGCAATTTAGTGTTTCCAATTCACCTAACCTGCATGTCTTTGGGCTGTGGGAGGAAACCGGAGCTCCCAGAGGAAACCCACGCAGACACAGGGAGAACATGCAAACTCCACACAGAAAGGACCCTGGCCGGGAACCGAACCCAAAACCTTCTTGCTGTGAGGCGACAGCGCTACCCACTGCGCCGCCGTGCCACCCCCACTTGCATCCAGTCTCTCTCAATTCATGAGCTTCATTTTTAGAGAGTTCTGTGTTGGAGTTTGTGTTACTGTCAATTTTGACAATAATATTTCCATATTTAATCTAAATGAGTATTAGCCTAAAAATATCAGTCATTGCTCCTCTTAAATACAAATAATCAGTTTCAGCATTGTTCCTGAAAACAAAAACTGTCACAATCCAGCCTGGTCCTTCCACTGTTTAGCCACGTTTTCCCTCTCTCCCGTTTTGTGTTCTGCTTCCTGGGTTCCACTCCACATTTTTGTTTTCGCACCAATCACCAGCCTTCCCTCTACTCACCTGTTCACCATTCTCTCATTAGTCTGTGTTTTAAAAGCCTTGTCTCACCACTAACTTCTTGCCAGACTATCCTCGCCACTTTTTGGAAGGTTCTCTCGTGTTTTCATGTATGTTTTTCTGACTCTTGCTCATGTTTTTGACTTTTGCCTGTTCCCTGGATTTTTGCTCTTGTCTTGCCCTTTTGGTTTTTGTGATTGCCTGGACGATTTTGCCCTCCTCGTCTGTGACCTGTGACCTCACTTTTGATTACTGCTTTGCCCTCCTCTGTACCTCTGCCTTCTGTATTGGACTGACCTCTAGTTATTTTGAACTCTGCTTGGACTCAAACCATGTTTTTGCCTTATCCCCATTCTTGCCTGTTTATGAATTTACTGCTAACACTGCCTGCTGTTTTCTGTTTCACTGGAATTTTTGATCATTAAAGTCACCTTTTTCAATACAATCTCCTGAGTCGGCTTTTGGATCCATATTCTGTATCTCAGGCCTCACAGGCCATGACAAAAACATTGAACTCAACCCAGTTGACCCCAAGCCACTAAGGATGGGTAAAATTATTATGACGTATATTTTGACTAACTATCAAGAAATTTATCCTTTCTCTTAGACTTTAGTGAATCATTGGCCACTCATGTGGGCATTGTTTTTTCATCCTCTTCTTTGTCAGAACTGAATTCTGTTCCATCATCTGGGAGCAATTCTTCAAATACATCTATTACACAAGTCTTCATGAGTGGAATCTTTTTTATTCCATTTTATTGAGTTCAATTTCATATTATCAACTACATTTAAAATAACACCTGGGAAAATCCTGTCAAAATGCCAGTATGATTCCGTGTATATTAACTTACTATCAGGAATGCAATCCTGTCTCCTAGACTTCGGTGAATCGTTGTCCACTGTTACCGTTCTTTTCCCAGTCTGCATTATATCCAATTCTTTTTTTCCAGTAAGATCTATCCCTTCATCTGATCTCAAATCTGGACACCTGGAATGATCTTCTGTAAATGACACAAAAAAGCTAAGTTAAAAATGTAAAGGCAACAAATACACTGTATTGAGTCAAAATAAATAGAGAACAATTGGAATTCCTCTGAAGGGTGTGAGCATTATTTTCTGTAAAGGAAAACACAAAGCTAAGTTCTGATAAAATCTTGAATGCCACAAATCCACTATTTATTGAGTAATGCCATTTATTATTTCTTTACATTATATCAAGTCAGATGATATACAGTGTACATACAGAATTTGTCTGTGGGGAGAAATTTGCCAATCACAAGGGAGCGTTAGGAAAAATGATATAAATTTTATAATAAGGTACAGCTTATAATAATTCTGAATGATTTGTGTGTAGGCCATAAATGCCATCATATGGAATCCCCCCCTCCAAAACTCACCGAAACAGCTGTCTGATTCCACAGAAGCCATCACTGCTGTACTTATGTAACTGGAGACACGGGGAAGTTTGCCAGCGTTAGTCTACAAACCAACCTCATGTGGAATGCTACCAAACAGAAATGTAAAATATGAAAAGTTATGCTTTTTAATTATTGACTTACGTTTTATTCGATTAATTGTTTCACTCATGTCATTGGTGAAAACAGAAATGTTATCATCTGCATACTTGATTAGTATTCATGATTAAATAAGTTTGGGATTTGCCTCTTTCTTGACAAATGGTTTTAAGATATTTGGCACAGCTCCTCCTCTGGTACTTCTTTCTGTTTCTGTCATTATACACTTGAGATTTCCTTTCACTAATTTTACATACAGCCTCATAAGTTGTGTTACACTGTACAATAAATTTGGCAAAGCAAGCCACAATCCAGGTCTATCATGAAAAGCAAAACAATACAAAACCATTTTTTTTTAAACTACCATAAGTTTTACTTACCTCTTTAGTTACTGTCTTGGATCCAATAGTGAAGTGAAAGTAAATTTGCCACAACCACCTCCAGCCAAACCTGTTTAGTCCCTCCCATTCTAGGTCTGTAACTAGGCAATGCTCTGCTTTACCTGATTATCAACATATCCTGTAGCTCTTCCACCCAATTAGTCTTCTTATAGTATATTCTGAACTCTGTAGGAATCCACTGGAGTCTCAGACAGCTCATTGCAACATATTGAGTGTTTTAACATGTTACTGAATGATTGTTTCTTGGTATATCCTTGTTCCTGTGTTTGATATTTCCTTGGTTGTTCTGTATCTGATTTGGATGAAAGATTTGGACTTGGTGCCTGTTCTGTCAAGCTCTGCTTCTGAATTGCATTTTAGATTTTTGTGAATATTTCTGAGATAAACTTTGTGTCTCTGAACTTGGATTCTCAAACTCGTATCATCACAGAAAGAGGATGTCTTTGAAAATGATGTTTTGCAAATGGCATTACATAGCCTAAGTACAAATGGTATGACATAGTCTAAGCAACCAAACAGGTTAGACTGGACACAAAACACATACTCAAAGAAACACACACACACACGCATGCACACACGCACACACTTACTCAGGGCACATGATCAGTCAAATGATCTTTTTTGAGCTTCTGTTCACTTACATCAGATGGTATTTACTGAGGTATGTAAACTAATGAAAAATACATATATTGTGTACTGTTACGTCCCTGGTGTAGTGTGGTGTCTAGAGGTATGTAGAGGGGACGTAGCATAGGGGAAATCCACCACCTGTACTGGTTTAGGACGGTGTGATGGGTGGAGGAAAGACACGGACACGGGGAAGCAATATGTAAAAGCCTAGCATATCTAGCATATCTTCGCTGGACCGCATCATTACACGAAATATAAACTTTATCTTACTTGACAAAACAATCAGTGTAATCAACTGAATTCCAAACAGTCTGGAACGTGCAGAAAAGTGACCAACATAGACCAACATGAGCCATAACCTGAGCTCATTCTGATTCAAAATAAAGACATATTTTGAAATGCACACGCACACATTGGTTGGACCCTTAGACTGATAACTGTCTACATTACATTGCACTGCATATCCACTCAGTATTGGACTGTTCATCTACTCAACTCGCTACTGTGTACACCACTACTGTCTATGCTGATGCACTTTAAAATTGTTTCACTCAGGGACTGTACATCCACTGCACATTCTTATATTCTTATACTATTATATTTTTATATTTCTACATTTCTTTCCCCTATATATATATATATATATATATATATATATATATATATATATATATATATATATATTCCTTTTTATATATATCTTTATACTACCTTATTTACCTTTTATTGTTTTCTTATTATAATCTTACTACATTGTGCAAGTTGAGCTGGCCCCGAGCCCAAGAATTTCATTACTGATAAAGATGTTCATATTGTTATCTAGTAAATGACAATAAAACTTGAAACTTGAAAACTTAATTTTGCTCAATAAACAGTTTGTGACATCTACCTGTTTTAGCGCCTCCTTGTTGTGTAAACATGTCACTGCACATGAACACAAAACCTATCACTGTAAGTAGAAGCATTATTATACAAACGATTAAATGGTTTAATCAGTCATTTCTGTCAGCCAGTCAGTCACATGCACATGCTCAGACCACAGATTTCAGTCAGATGACAGACACATGTCAGTCAGATCTTTTTTGACTTTCTCCTCTGTAAAACCAGATAGTATTTATGGATGTAAATAAACTACTGAACCTATGACGTGATAACGAGAGGTTTATTTTGTTCAGTTTTATGTATTTCCCAGTGAAGCTCAAAAATTACACACAGTATTAACAAAGAGTAGCATTTATATTTTATTTTGTAACAACCAGAGCACATCTGATGAAAATAAAACCTGAATAAACATTGTGTCGGCTCAATATTTCATTTTCTGTAAGTGACAAAACAAAGCTAAGGTCTCTTAAAAATGGAAAGGCAACAAATATACTGCATTCAGCAATAATAAAATAGAGAAGATATTGAATTCCACTGTGGGGTGTGAACATTATTTTCCATGAAGGAAAACACAAAGCTAAGTTCTGATGAAATCTTAAAGACTACACATATACTATTTATTAAGTAATGCCAATTCAGTATTGCTTTACATTGAATCAAGTAAGATGGGACATAGGGAACATACAAATGTTTTGAAAAATATGAGTGAAAATCTTTTTTTTTTTAATGATGTAGGGCTTATAATAATTCTATATGATAATTGTGTATGAAGGGCATCCAAGACATGGATTTTTTTTCCCTGAAATTCACCAAAAGAGTTGTTTGATTCCATTGAAGCTTTAATTGACTCTTTTCACACCTGAGACATAAGGAAGTTTAGCAGCGTTAGTCTGCAGTAACGACCTCGTCTCCTCCCACACCAACTCCAGCCATTCAGTGATCGGCATGTCCCTTCATCATTCACACCTGTGTTTACTTTGTTTTCCCTGATTCCCCCCTCTTTATTAACCTCACTGTTTCACTTAGTCGTTGCGAAGTCTACACTTTCCCTATGTGTATTCTGAGCGCTCTGAAACTTATTCGTATATTCCTAGTGTTATTCTGAGTTGCTTTTCTGTTTGTAATCTATCTGACTTGGATGAAAAATTTGGACCTGGATCTGAAATTTTTGGACCTGGTCTTTTCTTCATGCTGCTTCTTCCTGACTGCTGTGGACTCTCACTTGTTCTATCAAGCTCTGCTTTTGGATCTCCTTTTAGATTACAATTAATATTTCTGTAATAAACTTTTTGCCTCTAAAGTTGGATCCTAAAAGTCATCATTATGGAATGAGGGTGTTTTGGGTATCTAGGCAACACACATGCGTGTTGCCTAGACACCCAAAACAGGCTAGACTGGATACAACACACACATACACATATACATACACATACTCCCAGGGAAAAAAAGAGTTGCAAGTGAACTGCAATATTGCCTACATGTGCATTTTCCACCGCTTATACTTCGATGTGCCATTGTTTAGAGTTTGTAACCTTAAGAAGGGTAATAAGTCAAAATTACAACACAAGCAACCAGTCCAGACATTAAACATTGCCAGTTGATTCAGCATTTTCATTAGCAGGGAATTCACACCAAAGACTATAAACAGCACATGTCAATGAAAATTGTTTCGAATTGTTATGAACTAACATGCTCCTGTCTGTACGTTCTAAGTAAAGCTGCCTTTGAAAACTTCTCTCTCTCTCTCTAGATAGACAGATAGATAGATAGACATTACATGGCTTTGTGGATACTCGATTCTGATTGGTGAATTATGGCATTCTATGGTCTGTTATATCTGTATAGCAGACCGCTGCTATGTAAAACAGACTGTTGCTATGGAACTATTTTTTTTTTTAGTGGAGGCAATAAAATCATTTTTAAATCAATATTTTGTATCAACTTATTGATTACTTTAGTAAGAAGCCATGTAATAAGCGGGATACTGTACAGAGAGTCGGTCATTATAGCAAATCAAACCCCTTCAGGGTGATTCGAGACCCCTCCACTTCTCGTTGGGGTCCTGCGTCACCCTGTCTGGGTTTATTTCGTGATAATGACCGGCTGGCTGTACATTATCCCTTACATATATTATACACACACTCAAGCACAAACACACACACACACATACGTACAAGTGTTTGGATTATGGTTGAAGGTAATCAAGGGATTCAAGCAGTTTAGAGATGACAGATTCAGCAGAATATTCAAATAACACTTAACTTTTCGTTGGGACAATATTACAAGATGTAATAACAGCACAGTGATGCTCTTGCTTTCTCCACAGAATTATGAGGGACTTACATATTACACAATAAAATTATAACACTAGTTTGTACAGTAAAGACATTATGGCTTTCCATACTTTTAAGTTCCCAGTTCATATATTGGATATTCTTAGATTTATTTAATTACATGATGGTCTAATGCAGAGTCACACTCAGATGTCTCTCGCTTTGTTGGAGGTATCACCTAAACAGAATCTGACATTGTTGGCCGTGATACATCTGAACTTTTACATGTCATTAGTGGTAGGTGATCGTTTTTCTGTATTTGAGTGCTTTGCTCTTGCTCTGACTTGGCCCGGCGCATGGGGGGGACAACCGGGGAAGTTGTCCTGGGATCAGACCTGCAGGGGCCACAGGAAAGAGAGTGATCCTCACTCGTTGAGGTGGGAGCAGGGGACCGTTGAAGTAATTTTGTCCCAGGTCCAGGCATCATGTACGCTGGCCCTGTCTCTGACTCAGTGGATTCATGTATGGAAATACATGAGCCATATCCTGAGCTTGCGATTGATTCCGGAGACAGTGGTAGTGATTCAGACATACCTCTGTTTCTCATTGATGTGTTTTCTCCACCCACTGTTAAAAGACAAGGAAAGAATATATCATTAACACAAATTTGTTTTCAATTCACGTCTTTTATTAACAGTTTAGTGTGGTAGTTTTTAGGAGATAACACTTTCCTTAGTGTCGGTCTAGGTGACTTGCACTGTACTGACATTATCATTGTTTTAACAGTTACATCCTGTCCACCTCATGCTCTACCCTCTCCATTTTGTTTGTTCAAATTTTACCTTCTGGGAGCTACATGCACTTTAATTTTTAAATGTGATATTCATATGTTTTAAGTTTTTTTCTAATTATTTCATTAAACATGTTATTAGGCCCTGTCTCCTGGCTGATCAGTGTCCAGATGGACCCGATTGTCTAATCACCTGGTTCCTCAGTTGTTGTGTGTGCCCCTGTCCTCAGTTTGTTTATTTTTTGTTTGTGTGTGCGTGTGTGTGTACATCTCTGTGTTTTTCTTTGTTCTTTGGTGAAGTCTTACACTTACTGTCAGTACTGAGCTGTGCCTAGTCCCTCTTTATCCTGTTAGCCATGTTAGCCGTGTTAGCCCTGCTCCCTTTGATAGCCCTGTTCCCTCTCTTAGCCTTTCAGTGTATTAACTTAGCTTGTTCTTGACTTCTGATCTTGCTGATCCCCCAGTAGCCAGTGTATTGTGTACCAGACTGTGTCTGTTCATTGACAAACTGCTTGGTTTACAACTTGGAATACAGTGTCCCCTGCACTTTCATCCAGTCTCTGTCAATTCATGAGGTTAATTTTTAGAGAGCTCTGAGTTGGAGTTTGTGTTACTGTAAATTTTGACAATAATATTTCCATATTTACTGCAAAAGAATATTAGCCTAAAAATATCAGTAATTGCTCTTCTTAAGTACAATCAGTATCAGCATTGTTCCTGAAAACAAAAACAACCCAAAAACAAGCCCTAAAAACAAAAACATTGAACTCAACCCACTCGACCCCAAGCCACTAAGGGTGGGTAGAGTTACTATGATGTATATTTTGACTTACTATCAAGAATTTTATCCTTTCTCTTAGACTTTAGTGAATTATTGGTCACTCATGTGGGCATTGTTTTTTCATCCTCCTTTTTATCAGAACTGAATTCTGTTCCATCATCTGGGAGCAATTCTTCAAATACATTTATTGCACTAGTCTTCATGAGTGGAATCTTCTTTACTCCATTTTATTGCATTTTATTTCATATCATCAGCTACGTTTAAAATAACATCTGAAAAATACTGTCAAAATGCCAGTATGATTCCGTGTATATTAACTTACTATCAGGAATGCAATCTGGTCTTCTAGACTTCGGTGAATCGTTGTCCACTGTTACTGTTCTTTTCCCAGTCTGCATTATATCCAATTCTTCTTTTTTTCTAGTAAGATCTATCCCCTCATCTGATGGCAATTCTTCTTCTCTTCCCATGTTTTGCTCTCCTCTTTCATGCAATCCCTTCTTTTCTATTTCATAATGAAGACCACTGTTTACTGCCACCATCTTCTCTATCTTCTCCATCAGTTCAGTGACCTGAGAGTCATCAGCTCTGTTCATGTTGTTGAAAACATGATACCTGTTCCCACATTTCTTAATAAGCCACTGGAGGGCTCTTCCTTTACTCTCAATGTACTGCTCAATGGTCCTTTCTCCTAATGAGTCCCCTTTAGTGAAAAGTACTAGAGTGTGATTCCAGACTCCCTCACCAAGAAGCCTCATATGTTCCTCTACCTCCGCTCTGTTTTTTTCTCTGTACACTGTTTGTATGGGTAGGACCAGAAGAAAAGCGTGGGGTCCTGGTGCACATAGCGACCCACTGAGAGTGATCTCTTCTTTAATTTGATTTAAGGTATACTCCGTGTGATGACCACTCCACCATCCTGGAGTGTCCACTACAGTAACATGTCTTCCTCCAACTTCTCCCTCTTTCTTCACACACTGAGCAGCTGTCTGCAGATTAAACTTCTCTTCACCCAGAATGGTGTTTCCCACTGAAGTCTTCTCAGCTCTATTGGGTCCCAGAAGCACAATCCTGAACTCTGAAGAACTAGAGTCATTTTCTGTAAATAACACAACCAATGTAAGATTTGTTAAAAATGTAAAGACGACAAATACAGGTTATTCAGGAACAAGAATATGGAACATATATTTTAAACAACTGTTTAAACAGCATGATGTTTTAAACAAAAGAACGGAATGAATGTGTCAGATAGATAGATAGATAGATAGATAGATAGATAGATAGATAGATAGACAGACATTCTGTCTAGACATTCATTCATTCTGTTCTTTTTGTTTAAAACATGTTACCTGTTTCCACATTCTAACCTCCCAGACATCCTTGGATATTTAAGCTCACCTGATACTACTCCATCTGTTGCCATTTTATCTGTGAGGATGGGTCAAACATCTGTGAAGTTCATGGAAATCAGTTTTAGTTCAGTAACAGAAAAAAACAATCCTTCAGTTGTACATGTTTCACTGTCAAAAAGCTACACAGACAAAACACGCATGCAGGTATTTAAGGTTTGTATTAATTCCGTAGAAGACAAATTATGGCAAAACCCCATTTACAGTCCTGTGTATGGTGTACATCTGTGCGTATGCGACCTTTTAAGTTTTTTTTTTTTTAACCACCCACATTCTGCCAGTGGTATTTGTGTAAAGAGAATAAGGAAGAGATAACAATTAAGGAAGAAACTAGTGCTCGGTTTCATAGCAGGGTTTTTTGTGTTGTTTTTAGATGTCACTGCATGCTCTTGGTTAAAGTCTTAATGTATAAAAAAAGTTATTGTAAAATGAGTTATTGTAAATGAAAATGTACTGCCATAGGGGAAAACTCACATGACAGTCACCTGAACAAACATGCATCAGTTGTTTAACCCAAATTCTTCATCGCACCTGTGTGACATCGAACAAGCACAGCTCTGTTTAGACCAGGAAGTACACGCATTATTCATAACTGCGTAGAGCTGTTGTCGAGATACAACGTGAATAATGCGTTCGCTTCTTGGTATGAAAATAATGCGTAGCAGCAACAGAATCCCATCCTTAAAATACAAATAATGCCTGCGGTCGAAGATTTCGAGCCACAAAATCCATAAATTACTTTTGTGTGAAAGTTACGCAGCACCTCAGATTTCATGGCGACCACATAAAGCAGTCGGGGATAAACGCATTAACATAAAGGTTGTTTCCATCTTTTGCAGCATAAGTTCATGTAAAGCCCTGATATCTAAGGTTGCAATGATAGTGAACACACAGTACACAACAGTTTAAACAATGTTGCTTTACTTACCGGTTCCAAAAGAATCTGTGACGAATGCAGTAACTCTACAAAAGGTCGCAGCTCAGAGTGGAAAATGTCAGTAAAATCGAAAGTGTTGACGTTTCTCTGAGCTATAGCTATAACAAGAGAATGCTTGCAGGCATGTGACAGGAAGCACAGTTCCATATATATCGTGATGCGACGTGCACACCAATGGGGACAACACTGGATATGATCGTTCTAATGGGTCTGAGCGATTACTGTGGAACACACACGCACATCACACGAAGGAAGTCGTAAACATGTGCGGCCAGGGTAGTCTGTGCCAACCCTGTGATAATTTAATCAAAATAACCATACAACAAATTCATAACATATCAATATCTCCCTCTAGTTAAAAGTATGCTGCCTCATAACGTATTTTAATGATATTTTTTTATGTCCTTATCCTTTTTAAGTTCTTAAACTTCTAAGAACGAAACGCTGTATGGCGCACAAACACGCC
Organism: Chanos chanos; assembly: GCF_902362185.1. NCBI lineage: Eukaryota > Metazoa > Chordata > Actinopteri > Gonorynchiformes > Chanidae > Chanos > Chanos chanos. The sequence continues at coordinate 30,633,392 of NC_044503.1, read as the reverse complement.
TAGTTTTGTCGGGATTGCCTTTAACGTTGTGAATTTCGGAGTTTGCGCGTGCGTATTGTGTAGCTTAATGCGAAATCAATGGACGAGGAAACGCACTGCTTGAGGGGACTGCAAGTAGTGATGGGAAGTTCGGATCTTCTACCTGACGCGGAGATTTGAGTGTCGTTCAGTAACCTTTCTGGGTACTAAACCGTATAATTAACTGATCCTGTAAATACTGTTTACAAGAGGGCATTGGATGGCTCTCTGAGCCAATGTGCCTAATGTCCAGGGAGTGAAACAAAATCACACAGACAGTGACTGGAGAGTTTTAGGGACAGAGTCACTGGTCTGATTTTAGGAGGGGATTTTTTTATTTACACTCTCTAGGTGCAAGTCTTTTCAGACTCTAAGATATTTAGACATCACAAATGTTTAGATAATCTTTTACAGTTTTTTTTCTCTTTCTTTTAATCGCTTTTCTGGCTACTAAACTGTACAAATAACTGATCCTGTCAATATGTTTTTAAAAGAGGGTGCTGTAGCCAAACTGTGTAGCAAAACTGAGAGAAAGAGAAAGAATGAGACAGAGAGAGAGTATACTTTTTTTCTCTGTGCTTTTCACAGATTTAAAATTGATATTTTATTCATCTTCAGTGTTCAACAAACTTTCAAAGGACAATTTTTATGAATATTATTTCTATTAAACTATACTATTAAAATCAATTGACCAGAGTTTGAAATCTAGTGTTGAGTTTGAATTATCCTTTTGGTATCAATCATATATTCAATATCACACTTTATGTGCTGTAAGATATAAACTATGTTGACTGAATAGAATGGTTAATACTTCTCTCTATTAGCCACTGTAAACAGCATTATATCAATCTTGCACTACATTGTGACTGCACCAGTTTTCTCTTAGAAACAAAACAAATATAAGACACACTGGGATATCTGTATAAACTGTATTACACATCTCCTTGCATGCTTTTATGGTAAAGGTATGGGTGTAATCGAGACATCAGAACATACGCCATTCATGACATTAAAAGTGAGCATAACCATCAGTGATTTCTGATGCTTTCTCTGCTTTTGCACTTTTCTCATCCATCATAACATGTGTAGATGTCATGTGTACCTTTATCAGAAGGATAAAAAATTTTTAACTTAGTATATGCTGTAAATACTCTTGCCTTATTGCTAATACTGTGTTTTAAACGTCTGATCTTTTTGTACTGTTAGTTCTGCATTCATTAGACAATTGATGTATAAAATCATCATGCCATCATACCAAACCATATATCTCCAAATGCAACTTATTTTCTTCCTGTCCCTCTTTGTTGACATGTCCTTTAATTGGATAAAGACAAACACCGATTATATATGCAGTCAAACATTTTTTGCACTCAGTATATTTAAAGAAACGATAACTAACATTCTTTTCTAAATATTTCTTATCTCACTTCTCTAATACCATTCCTAGGTTAGGTTTTCAGAACACAGTGTACATTTTTATTATAGAGTATTTAAGTGCAATTTTTTAAAATAATAAATCTTTCATGTCTCTACATATCCTTTATAGTCATACTGTGGGTGGGGTAGGGGGTTCAGGTGTATAAGTGGCACATGTAGAAAGTAGCACAATACAGAACAAATGCTGTAGCCAACAAACAAACAGCAGTGATTGGTTAAATTATAGTTAAAACTTTTGTCAGCAAACTGTAGAAGAAACGATGTTATAAACTTTGATGAGAGATGTCATAAACCTGAGGTTGCTATTGAAGTATATCAGCCATAGTTTGGCGGGGATGTTGGCTGAGCATCAGGTCATGGCGTCGTAACGTCATGTCATATCATCGGCTAAAGGTGCCTACAGACTGTGAGATTTCAGCAATCTTATGAGTTTATTGCAAGCCACACTCTGGGATAGGGACCTAATAAACTTGGGTATGACATCAAGTTTGACGTATGTAGGCTGTACGATAATAACACCCACTGAATCGCAGGCTAAGGCACATGTAAATATACAAGAACAAAACGTCATCAGCATTAGTAGACGTATCATTAGTAGTTAGTTGGTTAGTAGACGTAGGTCGTAGCAGCAGCCACAGTCTGAGATGGTCATCCTAAATTTCTGACACTGTCAGAATTTTTGCTCAGACTATCTTTAGTTGCAAGACCGTGATGACGGTCATCTTTGAACCTCTCTATCACAGTGCGACGTAGGACTGTGTCGACGTAGGACCGCGTTCGCAGAACCTTTCGTTGTGTTACGTTGCCTTGTAAATCAAAAGATACCAGTCTGGAATTTTCAGGCCCCAAAAATGCCATTGTTGTGTGGACGAAAGGTAAAAACGCAATAAAACTTTTCTGTTTTCACAAAAAACCTGTTTTCATCATTGTTGTGTGGACAGCCCTTAAGAAGTATGCTAGAGCGTCAGCAAAGCTGTGCCGGGGAAATGTCTACTGTAGATGTCTGGGTGATTCGGGTGAAGACAACGTTTGGAATTATGATCTTCAGTCGACGCCCCCCGGCTATCTTGGGAATGCTGCTTTGATGTTGCAGCAATACAACAGCAAGGACTGAGTGTCCTCTTGTTTTAAACTGTCTGATATCTGGACAATTGTTAGGCTACGTTCCAAATTATCATGTGATATTTGACGCTTTTCTGTTGTAATGATGATGTCTTGGTAATGCGTCTGTGCTGACGGGGAAGTAATTCACATGTAAAGTAGTAAGTGATACACACCATGCAATGGAACAACAACAAAGAATGAGAATACTAGGTGATACGTATCATAAATATGATCAACAGCATCAATACTCTGGACATAGAAGACTGTATAGGCTTCTTTGCTTTCATTTACGTGAAGAAAAGAACTTAGAGGCTGCAGACAGGCCAAATCCTAATAATTTTGCGGGTCCAGGTAACATTATCATGGCAGCTGTCCCTGCCACTTCCAGTACTGTGCTTGCTGCTTCCCATGCTGTGTCAACGAAAGAAGACTGAGACGACTTTTTCTTCTCTCTCAGGCTGTCGATTTCTCTCTGCATCTGCTCAGCTCTGTATCCAAATCCCTGCTCCAGCAGGTCTTTCTGTTCCTGAAACGAGAAAAATATACATTTTATTATATTCAAATTATGAAATGCTCTGCCACAGCTGTATGACTTTTACTAAATGTCTGTATTTTAGATGACTATCTTGTTTGAACTTCAAAAACTGTAGTTGAAAAAGTTAGTGGTTTTTTGTTTTTGTTTTTTTTACTCCCTGTTCCCCTTACCACTATCAAACGTTTCAGTCAGCACTGGTACCCAAGCAGGAACTGTGCTCCTAATCCTCCGTGAACCCACTGTAAACTTGTTAACGCTAAGCAAACTGACGTCTCTCTTTTCATTCCGCAAATGTTTTGAACTGAGGTACACATGATTAGTATTCGGTTACCTTCAGTCTGGCGTTCAGCAATCGCTCATATTCCTGTTTGGCATTCTGCTGTTCTCTTTCCATCTTCATCAGCAGCTGACTGATGTTCTCATCATAGGCTCTCTGCTGATCCATGATCTGTTGATCCTTGATCCTGTTCTGCTCCTCAAGAAACCTTTGCTGCCACTCCATTGCCTCAGATTCCCGCCGCTTCCCTACAAAGAAAGAGAAATAAAAACTTAGGTATAATACATAATAAAACTTTCTGAGTCTGTAACAGCATTAATGAATAGACGTTAATACATGTGAATCTAAAAGAGGACTCAAAAAAGACTCAAACTGAGAGAAGGTGCAACATAAAGGCATATAGTATAAGGTAAGTATAGAGTGGGAGTGTTCATTGTTAAGGCAGGTAAATGTAAAGATGAGTGAGTGTAAAGTTGGATGGCTGGAAAGAGAGGAGGCGACAGTGTAATTTGGGTGACTTTAAAGACAGGAGTTGAGGAAGTGTGAATTCTAAGGTGATCTGTTGGAACACTGAAGGTACAGCTGAGTGTGTGAAAATGTTAAATTTGAACCATTGTGAAGTTTTACTTTCAATCTCCTGCTGGGCTTCTGTGAGGGACTTGTCTGCTGCCAGAATGTTGAATCCAATTTTCTCCTTCTCACTCAAGTACTCTTTGAGCACCTCCTCCTTCTGTATAAAAACACACAGGGCAGTTCTTAATTTCACTCCTTAGACTGTCTGCTTATATTAACTCCTTGAGTGCACAAAAGCATCTTACAAGTGTGTGTGTGTGTGTGTGTGTGTGTGTGTGCAAATGAAATCTTTTAAAGATTTTTACAGATGCATGACGGATTAACGACCACCCATGTCCACCCAAGCCAGAGCCTTTTGACGTGTTTTACATGGGTAAATCATTTGCGGTCAGAAAAAACACACGATGTATGCTCACTTTGAGTCCATGGCCTTTCTTTGATCTGTACAGCCTAGTCGCTTTATCCAGGGCATAGCGGAATTCTGCGTAGCCCCCAGGCTGCATGTAGGACCCCCTCTGCAGTTCTGTCTCCAGTGAGGAAAATACATGAGATATAACTGACTTGCTCTTTTTGCGAGATGTCTCCACATTTTCTCTACAGTACTCCTCATAGACACTCTGCAGGCTCCTCTATAGAGAGACATAAGGTCAGAGAGAAAGAGAGAAGGCACATGTTTAGTGAACTAGTGGGATTCGATTGAGGAACACGTTAAAAAAAAGACAACAAAAAGATAATATAATCAATGTTAAAAAAAAAAAAAGCAAAAAAGCAAACAAAAAGAGAACAAGTTTTTTCTTAGATGCATATATTGAAATATAGATAATTTGACTATCAATTAGCCTACTCAGCATTGTTTGTTTATCTGATTTGTTTGTGTGACAATTCATTTGTTTGTTTGGTTCATATTTATGTTCTAACAGTACCATGAGCTCAATCTGGTGTTTCTGCTCGAAGTCATTGAAAGAATTGTTGATGAAGATTTCAACTGCCTCCCTTTGTATATCTGTATGGATTTCAGACAGGTCCTCCTGTGTTTCTGTGGGAAGTTGGACATTTCGACTCATCTCACTCTTATAAAAATCCAGGGCTTCGGTTACAGCACGTTTATTCTGAATCTGTGACAGTGACTCAACAGCGTTGTCCAGACAGGGCACCTGCCCACTGCTGATTGCTTTAACATATGTCTCTGCCAGGGTCCCTAACACTGCAAAACAGATAAAATATTATATTCATATCAAAAACAACAGAGTGGCTGTAACTTCATATTGAGCTCAGTAGTGTGGGAGAAGTTCAGTTTGTAAAACTAGAAACATTCATTTTAACCTATCAATAGTAGAAGTGACTGATGATGGAACTCACTTCTGCCAGTCAGTCCAAGGCCTCCTCTCATGGTCTTGGCTTGAGCATTATTAAAGATGTAGTTGCGGAAATCCTCAGCCTCTTTCAAAAAGCTGGGCTTTAGGTCTGCATCTGTTAACTGCTCCATTTGCCACATCTTTTCCACACTTGCTGGACGGTCAAACACAAAGCACTTGCGAGGAGAAAAGAACTCACGCAAGCAGCGGCGTGGTAGGTTGTACATCTCAATATTCTTGGATGACCCTTTACCAAACACGACAAAGCATGAGGATTACAAATATACGACAAAACACTTTTTCAGACTAACCAGGACAAACAGAGCTTTATGTGTTTCATGTATTTTCAATGACATTTTAACCATGTTTTGTGCCAGTTTGGGCTGGATCAAATGCAAATGTCAGGATATTTTGCAACGAAGATGCGGGAGCTCACACTGAGCATTGTTACTCGGTCTGCATCACCGGAGGTCTTCAAAGACATTTTGACTATTGTTGTTTTTATGTGTAGTACAAATGTTACCTGTCTTGAGCTTCAGAGCATTGTCCAAGTATTGGTCTGCAGTGACGGGTTGACCTTTTAGCTCGAGTTTCAAAGTAAAGTCTCGAACCGTCCACACGAACGATGGGAAATAAGACATAAACTCTGTGGACTGGTCATCACCCTCTCTTGTTCCTGATTTCACCTTGATGTGCTCAGTCAGTTCTGTGACATAGCTATGGGGAGCAGTGTTCAGGAGAGTAACCCTTTTGACAAAGGAATGGAATAGCAAATGGCATAAAATTATTATTATTTTATTATTATTATTATCATTATTATTATTATTATTATTGTTATTGCTTTCCAAAGCCAACATCTTCCGTGAGAGAAGACAGACAGTATTCGCCCCTCACCTTCAGTTACTAAACAGGGCTCAACTGGTGCTATAAAATACAGTGCAGCAACAGACAGGCACTTTGGTACTGTGGAATCAACTGAAGTGTTTAAGAAACAGCCTTATCAACTCAAAATATGTAATAAGCAACAACTGAATACTGGGTGAGAAACTGATCCCAATAGTATCATGTCCTTAATGTGTTTAATGTCTTTAACTGAGAAATTTCATTTTTCTTCCTTTGTTTACAACTGTTACTGTCCTAATCTGAAGCACCTATGAAAAAAGAGTGGTTATTTTGTGTGTGTGAAATTCTTGGTGAGGAGCACGACAACTGTGAAGAGCTGAAGAGAGACTGATTGGTCCAGCCTTATAATTACTAGCTGCAAATTACTCCCATTTGATGTTTAACCACTTCAGCGCAGCCACTATCCTTCTCCTAGCCCCTTCATATTGTACACATTAGCCAACCAGCACTTTCCTTTGTGTAGGGCTTCTAAAATCTAAGACAAAGGTACTGTATTGGGTGCACCAACAGACTGAAAATCTAGTGTTCCGAAACATTTCAATTTCTATCTAAAGGAAGGAAATCCCAGTGAAAGAGCTGCAATAAAAATCCTTGCAAAATCAATATAGCTGCAAGCAGTGATTAGGGGGCTAAGCAGTCCAGCAGGGCAGGGACGCCATGGCAACTTGATCTGATCATGTTAAAATGTTTTGCACATCCTCAGGAATGCGTCCCAAGTCCATATACCAAGTTTGGGTGTCAATACATCAAAGCGTTGCTAAGAAACGCCCTCAAGTCCTGTTTGGCAGGTTCACTGTCGATTATGATTGCTGGCGATGGACGAACGGTTACAAAAATAAAAAATCCATCTGATAGCTTTTGTAAGGCTTTAACTGAGGATCATCTGTGCCAAGTCTGGTGAAGATTGGGCCAACGTTGTGGCCTGTGAAAAAAATTTTAAACATTTAATCCACTATGGCGGCTGCATCAATTTGGTTGATATGACAAGTTGCCTGTGTCGGGCTTGGGACCTCCCACAGTATTACCAGATGTGAATCAGTTATTTAAGGTGAACATATTAACAGCATTAGCCAAAACACATTTTTGTTCGATTGGGTGGGACAGGCAAACAGTTTTGAAAATGAAAAATAAATCTCCATAACTTTTGTGAGGTTTGGTCTGAACATTATCTGTGCCAAATTTGGTGAAGATTGGTCAAAGTTTGTCTAAGGAGTAGCGAAAAATCTTTTTTTTGTTAAAATCCAATACGGCGGATAATTCAGTATGGCAGAAACTGATGTCATGGGTGCGCTGAACTTAGCTTGGTCCAAGGAATCCAGCGGTCCCTAATCTTTGAAAATTGGGCATACAGTTCAAAAGGACACGTGCAAAAATGTATTTCAACCTGTTGGTGGTGCTACAGCTCTTGAGGTGCAGTCATGAAAGAATCAGGGGACTATCCCCAATCAGTGTGCCAAAGTTTGGCCAAATTCTTGCTTTTTACCATATGGTTCTAGGAGTTGCCCTAAACATACTAGCAAGAAAAATAAAAGAAAGAACAAGATGATGAAGATGGAGAAAAGGTGGAAACACAAAAGGTGTCTACGCAGCTTTGCCCCCAGTTAAGCTTCCAGCAGTTACTTTGCTTAGTTTCCTGGTAATGACCATTGAGTCTAACTGTTCCTGAGCTTGTTCAGAGGCAGCCCTGTTCACAAATCACTATTCTGGGTTTGGCTGTGTCCACTGATGCTTTCAATAAAAATTTAGCCTTAATAATTCAACTATTTCGGGAGTTGGTGTGTGTGTGTGTGTGTGAGAGTGTATTTGTTTGTTTGTCTGTTCATCTGTTAAAGGATACTGCAGTTTCTCCAGGGCATGGTTATCAATGGTCCCCATGCTGTTGTAGACCAAAGTACTACTGAGTAAAACAGCCAGGCAGAAGATCCAGTTGTCATGTTTCTCATCACCCTGACACAAACAACAAAGTAGATCACAACAAATTATTAGATCACATCTTGGCATCAGAAATGGTCAGCTCATTAGAACAGATCAGCTCAAAAGATCAGATCAACCCATTTGAACCAGTCTGTTCCAGATCAACTCATTCAATCAGTTCATTAAGCAAGAAGAGCTCATTAAAACAGAACAGCTGTAAATAATATGCTCAATATTGTGATGCTGTTGAAGATACTGTAATCATGTCATCCTTATCATCTTTACCTTTTCCACATCTCCCAGTCCCTCAGTATCCAGCAGCACTAGAGTGTGTCCTACTTTAGTGGGGTGAGGCACACACCACATCCAGATGCCTTTGGTCTCAGACTCTATGGTGGCTCCCAGGGCAAAGCCTGCAGTCATGATAGAAATATGTCAATTTCTTTTTACCTTTATTATGTTTGTTTATTCACAAACAAAGAACAAATGGCTATATGGAAGAGAATACTAGTGCACAGTGACCACAAAGAGAAAAGGAAATTCGATGACAAGCTGTTTTGCTTACCGTTGTGTTTTCCTGCCAGTTTGTTCATGAGAAAGGATTTGCCAGTGCGGTACAGTCCAACTATAGCTACAACCACCACAGGCTGTGTGATCTGATCCAGAATCTCAAGTGCTTCTCTCCTGACGCGCATGGACCCATGCGCGTCATTATCTATCAGACACACTGGCGCTGGCATCGCTTCTGTGGGGCTGATGGTCACTATCTGAACAATAACACAACACAGCATAATCCCACACGACACAGTACCCCATCTGAAAAATGATTTCATGGAGGAAACAATAACTGATGGGCCTTAACCTCTGACCTTCTAGCAAACTTGGTCATTCGGTCTCATACAAGTTTCCCACTTGCTCAAACATTTTTGCTCCTCAAGGCAGCACTGCCAGCCAACACAAAACCTACTGTCCTTGTTCAAAGCCACTCATTGCTTAAATAAACACTCAAACTTACCCTCTTGCCTCTGGGACTCCTTGTTGTCCATTGCGATTGTTTGTACATGCTATTACCCACTGCTGCTGCAGGTCTGCTGTTAACCATCTGAACAACATGTAACAAGACATTAAACAGCATAGCTCAACACAGTATAAATATTTATTTAAACATCCAGGTAGAGCACCTGATAAATAATACTGTCTTAGAAATACTGCAAAGGTATGTCTTAGGTTTGAAATCCCAGATGTACCACAACTGACAAGTGTTTGGTCTGATGCAAACTTTGTGCAGGTGTATCTGACAGAGTTAACTTCCTTTTCACTGCTCATCAGAACTGGCCAGTACTACTGCAGAAATACTGACACTGTCCAGATAATGAAACTACTGGGAAGAAAAAGTCTCATCTGGTTTTGATACTGAACTTACGAATGAGGCTGCTCTTTGAACAATTATGGAATATTGGTTGCAGCCCTTGCTCCGGTTTCCTACCTGACATTTTTAAACCACTACAATGGCATCGACCAAAGGTGCAAAAATTAAAGGCAATTTTTATCAGTCTACTGAAATGATTTATTGGGAAAAAAACCTGCACCGGGAGTTTAACTACAAGAAGTTGTGTGTTAAAGTGGGCCCAAGGGCCCTTTTCTAAAAGCAGTCTATGATGTGATTCAATACGTGACCCATCACACTGCAGGTAAAGTGATGTCTCAGTAGCCCAGACAACATGTCCAACCTACCAAGGTCCTCTTTCCTGATACACAGTACTAACACCCACCTTCAGCACACCCTTGCTGGCCTGCCTGCTACCCCCCTTTAACTTCTCTCTTTGCTTAAGTAAAAACTAGAAACTTACGCTCTTGTCTCCCTGTGTCCTTGCTGTCCACTGTGGACTTGTGTGCACATCCTTTGTTGCTTTTGCAGGTCTGCTGTTTTCCATCTGAACGTGATAGGATGTAACAGAGCAGTAATTAGAGACAAATTAACTGGGCTGTTTCTCTGAATTTTTTTTTTTGTAGGCGGGAAATAAAATAATGGTTGGAAAGTGAAAGGGGGGGGGGGTATGGGTGCTTTGCAAAAAGAAGGATTTGAGCATAAAGGGCCAAGTTTATGACAGTCGGAGTTCTAATATTTTGAAATCTGGGGATGGTCATGTCACCTACAGGTGTGACGACTGGAAAGCTTTGAGGCTTTTGCTACCTGTACCTGTCCTTTTGCATTACCCCAAACTATTGTTTATTGACTCCAAACTATTACTGTATGAGTGGAGATACTGAGGAGCTACATACTTGAGCATTTGCAGGCAAGAATTACCATCTGTGAGGTTATCATCAATGATGCGATCTTATCGGTCACAGCGTAACCACAGCTGTTATGCTATGACTGGTAAGATTGCATCATTGAGCATACTGAGCATACTGAGATAAATTCAAGTTGAAAAGAAGTGATAGATTTGGTGAACATATTGTAAAAAGTGAGAAAAGAATTCATAATCATATAATAATAGCTGATCATCTTCAAGCTGACTCAGAGTCCCTGAAAGATCAGCGGGTTATTCCAGAAAGCGGGTTTAGTGAAAACTCTGAGTTAGTTAACTCAGAGTAAGAAGTAAACCTCTTAATAGAAGCACCCCGTGGCTTTGTTTTGCTAGGAGAAAGAAGCCATAGGGCTCTTCTAATAGCAGGCCAGTCGATTACTTCATCCCCCCTCTTGAAAAATGACTACCTTCCCCAAACGATAGATAAGAAGTCATACAGAACTACCATGGGTGAGATGTACTGCTGGGATGGTGTGGAGGTCCTCAGAACTGTTCCACTGAGTTTGCCTGCTTCACTGGAACTGGAGAGAGACAGAGAGAGAGAGAGAAAGAGAGAGAGAGACAGAGAGAGAGAGAGGGAGAGAGAAGAATTCAGCAGCCATAACACAGCAATTAGATGAGTAGCGGTGGCTTTGCGCATAGGAAAGTCTTCTCCCAAAACCAGAACAAATACATAATTCTCTACTGACTCTATAATCTGAGTCGTTCATGCCTCACTATTTTGTCTCTCTGGATGATAGTGACAGAGAGGAGGAGGGGTTCATTCCTATGATAAGAGAGACAGACACTACATTCTCAACACACACACACAACATTATAAACTTACGAAGGCAAAGACCTGGAAAGGTACATTCAAGTTTGGGGCTTTAACTTGGCTTTCTTTGTTGTTAGACTCTCTTTGTGAACATTTTAATTCTGGGTAATTTATTGCTATTTACGAGATGAGATCCATTAATGCTCCTACTGCTTATTCTATGTTTTCTGTTCTGCATTTGTGGTGTCTCCATTTTTTGTTTTAATTTTTATACATTCAAATATATTATATACTCCCAAAACTACACAAATACGTTCATTCATTCATTTTCTAAGCCGCTTATCCCAGTTAGGGTCACAGGGGGTGTTGGAGCCTATCCCAGCGTTCATTTGGTGAAAGGCAAGGAAACACCCTGGACAGGCCGCCAGTCCATCGCAGGCCAAAACCATACAAATACATTCATTCATTTAATTTCTAAGCCACTTATCCAAATTAGGCTTGCAGGGGGTGTTTTATATCTGCTAAGTGTTCTCAGCATGTGTGCTGTTACTATCACTGAAACCTGTGTGGAATCAGAAATGTGTGTGGTGGGTGTGCAGAAAATTAGTGTGTAGTTTTGTTCATAATGCCCTGAGGAACTATTTCAGTACTGTCAACCAAATTGCACGGTTAATCTATTACCCTTGCCTTACTGGTGAACAATGAGTCCTACCTAAATCGCGTATCAGGAGTCTTTAAAAAAACTTACGGGTAATTAGTTGCTCTGGAGAAAAGGTCTGGAGAGCCTTGATGAATGTCGGCAAACTGCAACTGCCCCCCAGAGAACACCTGCTTCTCTGGAACTGGGGAGAGAGAGACAGAGAGAGAGAGACAGAGAGAGAGAGGGAAGCGTTCACCTGCCAATATTCAACATTTGCTGCACACCTGGGTGAAATAGGGTTGTGTTCCTTCAATGTTCAGTGTTTTCAATTCATCTATCGTTGTGTAAAAGGAAGTATGAGGACAAAGGCAAATGTCCAAAAAAGTACATCCACCTGCAGTGCATTCCTCTCACACCTGATGTGATGCTCCCTAAAGAATATGACTGACACTAAACTGCAATAAAGCTTGCAGGGAACGGAAGTGGAAATTACTCCTGTAGTCATATGCTGACATGTTGCAGTCATAGCACCAGGATTTTTGTTGGGAATGATCACTTGACATTAAAGTACAGACCTCCCTGCTCTCTACAAAATCTGGGTCTACTGTTCATAATGAGATTTTCTTTGAGGCCTGGACTTTTTGTATGTGGTTAGACTCTGTCTGTAACGATTTTAGTGTAGGGCAATTTAACACTATTGTATTTGTGAGATCCATTTTGCTCCTACTGCTTATTCGCTTATTCACTCTCTGTCTCTGTACAAACACACACACACACCTTACACATACACAGCTGTTTAGTTTTTTTTTTTACCCTTTATCTTTTAAATATTCAAACTTGCACTGCAAGAAAACACCCTACATATATTTACTTGTCCTCTTATGTCTGTGGCTCTGTGTTTACAGTGGCATCTCTTACCTTGCTCACGTGGGAGGAGGTCTAATAGTGATCTCACACTGTTGCCGCTCACACTTGTGTTGGTTTTGTCTGTTGATGCTCCGGGTTTATTTCTCAGCCTCTGAACAAGATTATGACACAACACATCGTTACATCTTGTAGTACATTACCAATATTAAGTTTCATTGGAGTATTTAAGAGGGACACAGGATAAAGACATCGTTTCAAAGTACAGAGCTGTGTTCGGATTATCCACTTGTCTGCTCACTCACTAACTGTATAGTGTTTGCTACATGGAAGACTCACTAGGGGATTAGGACAGATAGGTGTTGCTACATTTCAAATACTATTTGGATGTAATGAGACAGGCCGCAATGCATGATAGTCTAAGTCGATCGAAGTGGGGTACAGCTTCTGTACACAACATTTTTATGTGCCCCACAACAATATTGTAGTGCACTATACTGTCATAAATTTACAGTTGAGAATTCGAACAGCACTACAAAATGGCTGATTCACTATGTAGTGGGTGAGTGGACATTCCAAACACAGCTCAGATGTACATTCTACATGTGGGTTTCACTGCTGAGATCCCAGACCTACTATTTTAGGCCAAGCACAAGTCTCAAGCTAATGAGTCAGCTGTGGTCATACCCTCTTCTACAGCTTCCCAGTATGAAATAATGTAGTTGTGCACAGGGCAACATTAATGACACTATCTGAAAGTAATTTGAAAAGGAGTTTATGTTGCCATTTCAAAGGAATTTTATGGATGATTTTTTTGAACCACTACACTGATTTCCTAATGTTCAAAACATGAAACCTTACACACTGAAATCACTATCATGAAATCTCACAGGAAAAGGCATGAAAGAAAGCTATTTTTTGTAGTAAGGTAATATTTGCTTTTCACATCTGCTTTGGTAAATATTAATTTATGGACATAACATGTGAGAAAATGTAATAAAATGGGTCCATATGTCAAAAAAGGGTAAAGGTTCTCAAGTTTTTCCTCATAAGTGATAGTGTATTTGTCAAGTCTTTGGCTGTGTCCGAAATGGCATACTAGTGTACTGCATACTGCCCCATATACACTGTGTACTGCACACTACTCCCCACCCTAGTGAACAGTATGGTATGTCACTATGAGAACTTTCATGTAGTGTGCTACACCTTTGCTATCGGCTAATTGTTCTGTTAAAATCGAACAACACATGGCTACATCAAACATCTATCAAAAGTAGCCCTATAAGAAAGCATGTGAGGACCTATTACACCAAAATTTGCAACTGGTACATTTATATTCGGAACTGCAGCTGGAGTTGAAGTTGGAGCTGTTTCTGTCGATGTCCGACATGTTTTTTGAAATTTTTGGCAGTTGCCAATCACCGTGTTGCTTCATGGGATGAAGTACCCGACGAAGTGAGCTTTGGGTGTATACTGCAAATTTTCGCCAGAGTAGTATATCATCCGGATAACTGTTGTGTACTGCAAAATTTTTATTTTTCGTGTACTGTATACTACTTACTACTTTTACGTCAAGATCAGTAGTATGTAGTATGCCATTTCGGACACAGCATCTGTCTCTACATCTTGTCTACTGAGATCCCACTTGGACCCGACTGGCAAGACACCTTGTTACTTAATTATTTTGTGCACCTGTCCTCATTTTTCTTCCTCATTGTGTCTGTGTATATAAACCCCAGTGGGTTCCTGTGTACCTTTGCGAAGTCTTTCACCCTAACTGAGCATTACAGCAACCAGAAGTCATTCATTTTCTACGTGAGCCAGCATCTCGCTGCTGCCACCAAGAGACGCGGGTTAACATAGAAAATGACTAACTTATGCTCACCTCAACACTTTTGCCACTCTCCCAGTGTGAATGCAGCGTAATAGTAAAGGGTTGTGCCTTATTTTCCTTGTTCACCTTGCTCCCCTGTTAGTCTTATTGTGCGCTGAAATTAGTTATCTGATGTGCACACTTCCGTGGGTGACGCATGTGGTCGACACATCACTCCCTTTCAATGACCAGGGTTTACTGACATGGGAAGACTCATGAATATTTTCATGCAACTCAAAGTGAGAAAGATACAGCCACTGGCTAAGAGCACACATGCATTCATCACTTAACTAGACTGTGGAAAGGGGGAGACTTAGGAGACTTTGTTGATTGTGGGACATTTCAGATTTTGAAGAAAATGGGGAGCATGCAGGAATGGATGAATTTATAGAAGTCAGATTAAAAGACAGACAAGTTCCAGAGCCTTCCATAGCTGTTTGGAATTGTTTCTAAGGTATAATTTAACTACATTTTAATTCTGTAATTGTGTTTCCATTTGGGTGAATGACGATCCAGAACATAAAGCATTTTAATTTTGCTTGTGTCTCCTTGTTTGGGAACATGGGTATACACATGCACACGTCAAAAAGAACACTAAGCTGCCTGATCTCAATAAGACTGTTGTTGGAGTTCAATGTGGTTTTTACACAGGCTCTTTGATCAAGTCTGGACGATTTTTTTTCTTGACTTAAATCTTACACATTTATTCATTCATTATCCTAATGAGGGTCGCAGGGGGTGCTGGAGCCTATCCCAGTGCTCACTGGGCGAAAGGCGCCCTAGAGGTTTACCCACTTCTGCTTCAACTCGCCTACCCTCTTGCCTCTGAGTGTGCTTCCCTTCCAACTGACAAGAAAAAAAACCCAGGGCTGTGACCATTTTCAAATCAAAGAATCTACTCTTTTCAAGAAATCAACAACTGTTTTAATTCTTTCTGCCAAGAAAACTGACTTCCAACTGCAACTAATACCCCAGCCTTGATAGTTTCTCCCATTAGTTACCACTTCTCATATACCCCAACACAATCTGCCAAGGCCACAACCCCATCAGCTACCAAAATGAAAGGGTTAAACTTATCTTATTGTGGCTGTGTCACAGACAGTCAGCTGGGTCTAGCGTTAGGCTTTGCGTGTTGTGCATGTGCGTTGTGTATCTGTTATGCTCTTATCAGTAAATGCACTGTGTTTATTACTGAAACTTGTGAGGATTCAGAAATGACTGTGTGATGGCTGTGCTGACAGTGTGTGGTGTTGTTCACTTTACACATAGGAACTACTCAAGCCACTGCCAACAAGACTGCGTCGCTGATCTGTTACCTGCCCCCTTGTGAAACAATGCCTATCACCCAAAACCACATATAGAATGTCTTACAGAACTTAACGTGGACCTCCTTGTGATTATTCCTCTTGGCATGGCTTCCCCTTGGAATTCCTCTTGGACTGGCCTGGGGAGAGATGGAGACAGTAAGAAAGAGAGAGAGAGAGAGAGTTCACCAGCAGTTACCCACCACTCGCTTTATACTTAGGAAAGGAGCCCTCTCTGCGTCCTAGAAGTGAGTTATCCATTCCATTCATCGAATATACTGAGCTATTCATGCCCCCCTAGTTTGTCTCTCTTAATCACAGTGACTGGTGTACATAGGTAGAGAGACTACACTCTCCACACATACAAGATTCTTTATGATGGTAAGTGTGTGTATGAAGGCAAAAGCCTAGAATATGTGATGGCCCTATAAGAATACAACTGACACTAAAGTGTGGTCAATATTTTGTGGAGTAAAAGTGAAAAGAACTCTTCCGGGGGTATCTTGAGGAATCTCTGCTTTAGAGTCAGTATTGTTTACATGTCATCTCACGACTTTAAAGCACAGTCATCCCTGCGCACTACAAAACTAGGCCTGCTGTTCATTGTGAGATTGTCTCTGAGGATTGGACTTGGACAATTCTATTGGACCAAGGGGCTTCAGTGAATCTGAAATAATTAACCAGTTGTATTCCCTGTATGGGTGTAACAATGGCAGTATCATGTATTTGTATAGTGTTACGTTACTTTGAGGCCACAGTATTCAGTAGCAGCCAGGCTGTCGCCATAGTTACCCGTGGAAGAAGTGAACGAGTATGGTAATGACTACTTGTGGACTTGTGGAGTGTGAGAACACATTAGCAGCAAGGTCTTCAAAACAAGCTCCAGACTCTCTGAGTCCTGTCTTACACCTGGCGCAACGCAGCACGAGCCCAAGGCGCAGGTGACATTGCTATTTTCAGGACAGTGCAGGCGTCATTTTTCCAACCAGCGCCCGCATTCTTTAAATAGGAAATACACTTGTCCTTATCCGGGCAGATCGGTCTAAAGATGAGGAGTGGCCAAGCACATTGTTGGCACATTGCCATTTTGACTGCAACTGAAAGCCATTGCGCTTAGACCAACAAAAACCTGGTCTAAAGTATGGCACAGTTCTTTCATCGTTAAAGGTGCAATGTAAATATAGCAACGTGCGCTTACATCGGTTATGCAAGTAAACCCTGTTTGTTACTGTGTCACCTACAAAACATGCTTTAAAAAATATTACAATGAAATATAGTAGCGAAATATCACTGTGGACATCAAGATATCTAAAGGTACATGTGTTAATGGAGAAAAGACGCATGAAACTGACTAATTATTTGATCAGTTATGGCAATACACAGCATTTACACAGATTACTTTGGGTTCTATGTTTTATAGCAACAGCAACAGTGCAAGCAACTATGTATAGATCATGGATTAAATTCATTTAAACGACCTTTATGCCACATCCCTCACCTGTCCCACAACAATGAGGAATGCCGCCGTGAATATTGCTTATACAGGCTGTAACATACAACTGTCACCTCCTGAATGTCCTTCCAGCAACAGTGCTTGAATTGTCATTCAGTCGAAAACGTGTTTTCTGTCATTTAACGTGAAAAAAACACACTGTAATAGAGAGGATGTTTGGAATGCTGAAAATGACCTTCCAAAGTTTGGTTATTAGATGCTTCATCTATGGCCTGATAATTAAACGGAACATCTTACTTGACTGTGACAAAGTTCCAAACCTCCACTGAATACATTTATTTAGGAAATCTGAGATCGGAGAAAAGGAGGATAAGCTTCCTGTTACGACCCTCGGTCGTTAGTTCTTGCGTATGTTTCTGTTGTTTCGTTGTGTGAGTGTGTGTCTTGCTGCTGTTGGTTCGTTGTGTGGGTGTGTGTCTCTGCAGATGTGCGGCAATGGGATTGGCTCCACGAGGCACGTGGGATTCCGTTGTTTTTCCTGTAGGCTGCGGGGAAAGCTTTTAAAAAGGACCAACGGACCAGCGGAGAAGCGAGGAACAAACAGAGAGAGATTTTGTTGTATTAGAATAGTGGGTTAAGTGTTCCTCCTTTGTAGAAAACCGTTCGTTGATTGTGTGAGTGATCTGTTAGTTCTGTTGTGTAAAATCATGTTATCAGAGTGTTTGTAATTTTTGTATGTGTGGTTAACATCTGTCTGTTTCTGCCCTGGGAGCTGTAGGGCTGAGCTGCCATTTTTGTTAACTTTATCGTTTTCTCCTGTTTTGGTTAGATAGGGAGTTAGTGTAAGGTTTGTCTTTATTTTGTCTTTTCTTTCTGTTAGAGTAGGTAGTTCTTTTTTTTAAAATAGTTTTCGTTTTGGTTATTATTTTGGCCTGGGCAAACCCCGACGCTATTCTCCCCTCTCTTTTCTTTTATTTTTGTGTAAATAAAATTGTAAATATCACTGGCAATCATATGGTCTCGGTCACTTTTATGTTGCGCCCCAGTACCCCTAGAGCTGGGACGTAACATAAATTGGGGGCTCGTCCGCTTGGCTTTGAGTGTTATTGGTCTGTCTTATATTCTGGTTGGTAGTTTTTCACTTTAGGTGTGGGGGAATTGTGGGATTATGGAAGAGTTTAAGTTAGAAGATTTTGCTGTGTGTCCAACTTTGGAACAATTTGAGCGCTGCAGAAAAGCAGACTTATACATGCTCGCTAATTTCTTTTCTATTGATGTGCCACGGTCACTAACGAAGAAGGTGCTCAAAGATATTTTATATCATAAACTTGTGGAGCTTGGAGTCCTATCAGAATCCGAGTCACCTGGGTCAGGTGTTGCAATAGGGCGGGCAGCTACACTGTCAGGAGCGGAGGCTGCTGCAGAAGCGCTGCCTACCGGCAAAGATCCTGAGTCCCGGCAGACTGCGGCAACTGGAGACTTACTTCTATCCGTAAGGCTTAAGGAGCTGGAGTTGGAGATAAAACGCCAGGAGCATGAGACACAGCTCGTTCGACTTCGAGTACTCGAAGCTGAGGCTGCGAGAGACGAGCGAAGGCAGGATGAGTTGCGGGCTGCGTCGTCTACGCATATTCGCGCAAGCTCGAGTTCCTCTGATACAGCTCCTGATTTTGATGTGAGCAAGCACATTCGGTTGGTGCCGCCCGTCAGGGAAACTGAAGTAGACGCATATTTCAGTGCGTTTGAACGCATTTCAGCTACTCTGCACTGGCCTAAGGATTTGTGGTCTCTGCTTTTACAATGTAAATTAGTGGGTAAAGCACAAGAGGTTTGCGCGGCGTTGTCTATTGAAGAGGGTTTGGATTATGATATTGTAAAAGCCACTGTGTTGCGAGCATATGAGTTAGTCCCCGAAGCCTACCGGCAAAAATTTCGAAATTATGTAAAAACTACCAACCAGACGTTTGTTGAATTCGCCCGTGAAAAGGCCAGTCTGTTCGATAAATGGTTACATGCTTGTAAAGTTTCAGATTTCGATCAGCTTAAAGAGCTACTGTTGTTAGAAGAGTTTAAAAACTGTTTGCCGGAAAGAGTTGTTGGTTATCTTAACGAGCAGAGAGTAACGTCTGTGGTGCAAGCTGCCGTGCTTGCTGACGAATATGTGTTAACTCACAAGACAGTGTTTTCTGTACCCTCACATCGTGAAGCCACCCAACCATGAAACCCAGATAAAAGTTTTAAACCTTCGAAAAATGTGAACATGAACCCTCCGCCTCCAAAAGATACTCGAGAGTGTTTTTATTGTCATGAAGTTGGGCATCTCATTGCAGTTTGTCCTGTTCTGCAAAAGAAATCTCAGTCCAAACAGTCCGGTCCGTCTACCAAGAGTTTTGGACTGATCAAAACTACGACCTCGTTGCCTTCTCTAGCTATCGACTCAGTTGTTAAGGGTTACGATCCATTCATTTCAAAGGGAAGGGTTTCATTTACAGGAGAGGAGGAAGATCAGGTTCCCATTACCATTTTAAGAGACACGGGGGCAGCTCAGTCTTTTATTCTCGAAAACGTCCTTCCCTTTTCAAATCAGAGTTATTGTGGTGCTGATATTTTGGTACAGGGAATTGAATTGGGTGTTGTTAAAGTTCCCTTAAATTCTGTGCAACTTCAGTCGAGTCTAGTATCCGGCACTGTAACCGTCGTTTTTCGCTCTAAACTGCCGGTAAAAGGTGTAGCTTTAATACTTGGAAATGATTTGGCAGGTGACAAAGTACATCCTTTACCCGAAGTAATTGATCATCCAGACCTTGTCTCTCCGCACTCTCATTCCGTAGGTTCTTTTTCTGACTCAGTGTTTTCTGCCTGCGCGGTTACGCGTGCGCAATCTCGTAAACTTGGTGATATGGTGGATCTCTCCTCTACCTTTATGGCATCTAGTGGTGATAGTGACGCCAAAACGACAATTAGCTCTCCTGAAGGTGACAAAGTGAAAACGGATTCTCCGTTGCTCTGGTGTATCCAGCTCATATCCACACTCATAGCGGAACAGAAAAGTGACCCTTCGCTGGCTAAATGTCGGTCCTCTGCTGTAGATAAGGGAGCAATCACCAAGCAAGCAGTTGCTTATTTTGTGGATGATGGCATCCTGATGCGGAAATGGTCTGCACCGCATTCTAACGAGTACGAATGGAGTGCTACATATCAGATTGTAGTTCCTACAGTGTATCGTACGCATGTTTTGAACTTGGCCCATGATCATAATGTTGCTGGTCACTTGGGCATAACAAAAACCTACAATCGTATTTTGCAACATTTTTTTTGGCCGGGACTGAAAGCCGACGTTGTTAAGTACTGTCGGTCGTGTCACACATGCCAGATTGTAGGCAAACCAAATCAAGTTGTTTCATCCGCTCCGTTAAAGCCAATACCAGTTATGGGTGAACCTTTTGAACACATCATTTTAGACTGTGTCGGCCTGTTGCCAAAGACAAAATCCGGAAATCAATACCTCCTAACACTAATGTGCGCAGCCACATGTTTTCCAGAGGCAATTCCATTACGCAAGCTTGAAACCAAAGGCATTGTTAAAGCCATGGTGAAATTCTTTTGGATTGCCTAAGGTGGTTCAGCCGGATCAGGGATCTAATTTTATGACTAAAATGTTCGCACAGGTGTTGTCAGAACTCGGCATCAGTCATCGTACCTCTAGTGCATATCACCCGGAATCACAAGGGGTGTTAGAAAGATTTCATCAGACTTTAAAGTCAACGTTGCGTGCATACTGCACTGATTCGGGTAAGGAATGGGATGAAGGCATACCCTTTCCTTTATTTGCTATCAGAGAGACCGTTCAAGAATCTCTAGGTTTTAGCCCTGCTGAACTGGTTTTTGGGCATACTGTTCGGGGTCCTCTGAAATTGCTCAAAGAGACATGGATGTCTGAGGAATGCAAATCTAGCAATAATGTGCTGGATTATGTGAGTTCGTTTCGTGAACGCCTACATCATGCTTGTGAGGTAGCGTGTCAGTCATTGTCGTCTTCGCAAGACAAAATGAAATTGCATTTTGACAAGAAGGCAGTGACTAGAGATTTTAAACCTGGTGATAAAGTTTTAGTTTTGCTTCCTGTTGTTGGTTCTGCGTTACACGCAAAATTTTCTGGCCCTTATGTCGTTGATCGTAAACTGAGCGACACTGATTTTGTGATTAGTACTCCTGGCCGACGAAGAAAAACTTGTGTTTGTCACATCAATATGCTGAAGGCATATATTTCTAGAGACTTTGCTGAAACCTCTCAGTCCACTAAATCTGCTAATGTCCCTGCCATTTCTGTGTCTGTAGTTTCCCCTGCGTACAGCCCTGAGGAGGATGATCTCCGGCTGTCGAATAATTTGCTGCTCTGTGCACGTTTGCAAAACTCTGAGATGCTGGATAATCTAGAGACTTCTCTCTCATTTAAGTGATTCCGCCCGTAAAGACCTCATCCAACTAATTAAAAGTCATTTACCTTTGTTTTCGGACCATCCAACCCAAACCACTGTCCTCCAACACGATATTGATGTAAATAACCATTCCAATCAGACATCCATATTGAGCCAATCCGACAAAGAGATCCCTAATGCAGCAAGAGGTTCAGTATCTCTTGGAAAATGGTTTCGCTACACCCAGTTCCAGTGCCTGGAGTTCACCGTGTCTCCTTGTCCCAAAACCGGATGGCACAGTTAGGTTTTGTACTGACTACAGAAAAATAAATGCAGTAACAAAACCAGATTTGTTTCCTTTATCAATACAGTCCTCCATCCTGGGTAAAGTCGGTTCTGCTCGTTTTGTGTCTAAACTCGATCTACTGTAAGGGTACTGGCAAGTCCCCTTAACACCCCGTGCATCGAAAATATCTGCTTTTGTCACTCCGGACCATTTTATGCAATATACGGTTATGCCTTTCGGACTTTGCAACGCTCCTGCCACGTTTCAGCGTCAAATGAATAAGGTTTTAGCTGGTGTCAGTAATTGCGAGGCATACTTAGACGATGTGGTTATGGTCCGAACATTTGTCTTCACTTAAAACAGTTTTCAGTCGCCTGCAGGATGCTTCCCTTACCCTGAACTTAGCTAAGTGTGAATTTGGAAAAGCCACAGTTACCTATCTTGGCAAGCAAGTGGGCCAGGGTCAAGTATGCCCCGTTACGGCGAAGGTACAGGCTATTGTAGAGTTCCCGGTACCGCGAACAAAAAGAGAATTACGTTGTTTTCTGGGGATGATTGGTTATTATCGTGGGTTTTGCAGAAATTTCGCTAACGTGGTTTTACCTCTTACTGATTTACTTTGTGCGTCTCGTAATTTTGTTTGGTCAGATGTGTGTCAGTCTGCTTTTGAAGCGGCTAAATCTCTCCTGTGTAGCGCTCCTGTACTTGCAGCCCCAGATTTTTCTAAACCCTTCAAATTAGAAGTAGATGCAAGTGCTGGTGGGGCTGGTGCAGTTTTATTGCAGGAAGATTCCCAAGGCATAGATCGATCATCCAACCTGTTACTTTTCAAAGAAATTCAGCAGATATCAGTTACATTATAGTACTATTGAAAAGGAAGCCTTAGCCCTTTTACTCGCACTTCAACACTTTGAAGTATATGCCAGTTCGCTACCCATAACGGTGTTCACAGATCACAACCCATTAGTATTTCTGGCTCAAATGAAAAATGCGAATCAACGACTGATGCGTTGGTCGCTATTTCTACAGGATTTTGTGTTAGATATCCGCCACAAAAAATGTCATTGCCGATGCTTTGTCCAGGGGAGTGTAGACTACACTTAGAAAATCAAACAACAGGGATGTTGTATGATTTTTTTTAGGGCGGTCATTAGTTCTTGCGTATGTTTCTGTTGTTTCGTTGTGTGAGTGTGTGTCTTGCTGCTGTTGGTTCGTTGTGTGGGTGTGTGTCTCTGCAGATGTGCGGCAACGGGATTGGCTCCACGAGGCACGTGGGATTCCGTTGTTTTTCCTGTAGGCTGCGGGGAAAGCTTTTAAAAAGGACCAACGGACCAGCGGAGAAGCGAGGAACAAACAGAATAGTGGAATAGTGGGTTATGTGTTATTTGTTTAGTGTTCCTCCTTTGTAAAAAACCGTTCGTTGATTGTGTGAGTGATCTGTTAGTTCTGTTGTGTAAAATCATGTTATCAGAGTGTTTGTAATTTTTGTATGTGTGGTTAACATCTGTCTGTTTCTGCCCTGGGAGCTGTAGGGGTGAACTGCCATATTTGTTAACTTTATTGTTTTCTCCTGTTTTGGTTAGATAGGGAGTTAGTGTAAGGTTTGTCTTTATTTTGTATTTTCTTTCTGTTAGAGTAGGTAGTTCTTTTTTTTAAAATAGTTAGTTTTAGTTTTGGTTATTATTTTGGCCTGGGCAAACCCCGACGCTATTCTCCCCTCTCTTTTCTTTTATTTTTGTGTAAATAAAATTGTAAATATCACTGGCAATCATATGGTCTCGGTCACTTTTATGCTGCGCCCCAGTACCCCTAGAGCTGGGACGTAACACTTCCTTAGTTTTGGGAGCTGTCTGCTATTTAGATTTCTTGCGCTTTCACCTCATGCACAAGAAAGTCTGTCTCCTTGACCTTGATTCCCTAGTTTCTTGCTCCTGCTAATTCTACCGTTATATTAGCAATCCGCTAATACATAACTGCAAGCGGGCAAAGCTTTTAAAGGGAATGAGACATGACATGCTGACTGGTTTATTGCATGCTACGTGCTACGTCCCAGAGCACACCTATGAGGTAATTAAGTGTTCAAGTACAACCCCTTTAGATCATGCCCCACACTTTGCGCCCATCTTACCCACCATTAAAATAGCAAAAAGTGGCGTAACCACACCCTAAAAGCACTTGCGCCATGGGCATTAGATCAGTGCACGGCACAACTATGCCCAAGGGGCAGTTGGGGGCTGAGTGCCTTGCCCAAGAATGTTTTCCTGGGAATCGATTTGGTGGCCTTTCAGTCACAAGCCAGCCTCTCTAACCCTTAAGTCATGGGCTGCCCCCCCGAGGAAGATGTCACATACACTCAGCTTGTTCTTGCAATTAGCTTTGTACATTTTGTATGGTTTTTTGGCATGTTTCTTTTGCTTTTAACAGTATATGGGGTGTCATTATCAGCTAAACTTCTGGAGAATCGGAAAGACTGTGTCGTGAGTTTAATGAAACTTGGTATATAGTTTTGTTCACTCTGCCCCAAGGAACTACTTAAGTCACTCCCAACTAAAGTGCATTGTTAATCTATCACCCTTGCCCTTGAACAATGAGTCCTACCTAAGCCGTTTCCAAGGAGTCTTAAGAAACTCACGGTGTATGACTTGCTCCATAGAAAACGTCTGAAGATCTTTTGTAAGCCCCAGCAAACTGTGACTGCCCCCCAGAGAACACCTGCTTCTCTGGATCTGGACAGAGAGAGAAAGAGACACAGAGAAAGAGTGAGAGTGAGTCAAGAGGGTTCAACCGCCATTACTTAACATTTGCTGCACGCCTGGGAAAGGGAGGTGGCTGCTGTGCAGAGAAAGAGTGTTTTCAACAGTAAAGAGACAGGCTCACTGTGTTCAATTCATCTATCATTGTGTGAAAGGAAGTATGAGGACAAAGGCAAATGTCCAAAAAAGTACATCCACCTGTAGTGCATTCCTCTCACACCTGATGTGATGCTCCCTAAAGAATATGACTGACACTGAACTGTAATAAAGCTTGCTGGGAATGGAAGTGGAAATTACTCCCATAGTCATATGCTGACATGTTGCAGCCGTAGCATGAGCATTTTTTGAGGAATTTTTGTTAAGAATGATCACTTGACATTAAAGTATAGACCTCCCTGCTCTCTACAAAATCTGGGTCTACTGTTCATAATGAGATTTTCTTTGAGGCCTGGACTTTTTGTATGTGGTTAGACTCTGTCTGTAACGGTTTTAGTGTAGGGCAATTTAACACTATCGTGTTTGTGAGATCCATTTTGTTCCTACTGCTTATTTGCTTATTCACTCTCTGTCTCTGCACAAACACACACACACACCTTACATATACACAGCTGTTTAAATTTTTTTTTACCCTTTATCTTTTAAATATTCAAACTTACACTGCAACAAAACACCCTACATATATTTACTTGTCCTCTTATGTCTGTGGCTCTGTGTTTACAGTGGCATCTCTTACCTTGCTCACGTGGGAGGAGGTCTAATAGTGATGTCACACTGTTGCCCCTCACACTTGTGTTGGTTTTGTCTGTTGATACTCCAGGTTTATTTCTCAGCCTCTGAACAAGATTATGACACAACACATCATTACAGCTCATAGTACATTACCAATATTAAGCTTCATTGGAGTATTTAAGAGGGACACAGGATAAAGACATCGTTTCAAAGTACAGAACTGTGTTCGGATTATCCACTTGTCTGCTCACTCACTAACTATATAGTGTTTGCTACATGGAAGACTCACTAGGGGATTAGGGCAGATAGGTGTTGCTACATTTCAAATACTATTTGGATGTAACGAGACAGGCCGCAATGCATGATGGTCTAAGTCGATCGAAGTGGGGTACAGCTTCTGTACACAACATTTTTGTGTGCCCCACGACGATATTGTAGTGCACTATAGTGTCGTAAATTTACAGTTGAGAATTCGAACAGCACTACAAAATGGCTGATTCACTATGTAGTGGGTGAGTGGACATTCCAAACACAGCTCAGATGTACATTCTACATGTGGGTTTCACTGCTGAGATCCCAGACCTACTATTTTAGGCCAAGCACAAGTCTCAAGTTAATGAGTCAGCTGTGGTCATACCCTCTTCTACAGCTTCCCAGTATGAAATAATGATCAAGCTCCTATGTAGTTGTGCACAGGGCAACATTAATGACACTATCTGAAAGTAATTTGAAAAGTAGTTTATGTTGCCATTTCAAAGGAATTTTGAGAAAGTATGGATGATTTTTTTGAACCACTACATTGATTTCCTAATGTTCAAAACATTAAACCTTATACACTGAAACCACTATCATGAAATCTCACAGGAAAAGGCATAAAAGAAAGCTATTTTTTGTAGTAAGGTAATATTTGGTTTTCACATCTGCTTTGGTAAATATTAATTTATGGACATAACATGTGGAAAAATGTAATAAGATGGGTCCATATGTCAAAAAAGAGTAAAGGTTCTCAAGTGTTTCCTCATAAGTGATAGTGTATTTGTCAAGTCTTTGGCTGTGTCCGAAATGGCATACTAGTGTACTGCATACTGCCCCATATACACTGTGTACTGCACACTACTCCCCGCCCTAGTGTACAGTATGGTATGTCACTATGAGAACTTTCATGTAGTGTGCTACACCTTTGCTATTGGCTAATTGTTCAGTTAAAATCGAACAACACATGGCTACATCAAACATCTATCAAAAGTAGCCCTATAAGAAAGCATTTGAGGACCTATTACACCAAAATTTGCAACTGGTACATTTATATTCAGAACTGCAGCTGGAGTTGAAGTTGGAGCCGTTTCTGTCGATGTCCGCCATGTTTTTGAAATTTTTGGCAGTTGCCAATCACCGTGTTGCTTCATGGGATGAAGTACCCGACGAAGTGAGCTTTGGGTGTATACTGCAAATTTTCGCCAGAGTAGTATATCATCCGGATAACTGTTGTGTACTGCAAAATTTTTATTTTTCGTGTACTGTATACTACTTACTACTTTTACGTCAAGATCAGTAGTATGTAGTATGCCATTTTGGACACAGCCTCTGTCTCTACATTCTGTCTACTGAGATCCCACTTGGACCTGATTGGCTAAACACCTTGTTACTTAATTATTTTGTGCACCTGTCCTCATTTTTCTCCCTCATTGTGTCTGTGTATATAAACCCCAGTGGGTTCCTGTGTACCTTTGCGAAGTCTCTCACCCTAACTGAGCATTACAGCAACCAGAAGTCATTCATTTTCTATGTGAGCCAGCATCTCGCTGCTGCCACCAAGAGACGCGGGTTAACATAGAAAATGACTAACTTATGCTCACCTCAACACTTTTGCCACTCCCAGTGTGAATGCAGCGTAATAGTAAAGGGTTGTGCCTTATTTTCCTTGTTCACCTTGCTCCCCTTTTAGCCTTATTGTGCACTGAAATTAGTTATCTGATGTGCACACTTCCGTGGGTGACACATGTGGTCGACACATCACTCCCTTTCAATGACCAGGGTTTACTGACATGGGAAGACTCATGAATATTTTCATGCAACTCAAAGTGAGAAAGATACAGCCACTGGCTAAGAGCACACATGCATTCATCACTTAACTAGACTGTGGAAAGGGGGAGACTTAGGAGACTTTGTTGATTGTGGGACATTTCAGATTTTGAAGAAAATGGGGAGCATGCAGGAATGGATGAATTTATAGAAGTCAGATTAAAAGACAGACAAGTTCCAGAGCCTTCCATAGCTGTTTGGAATTGTTTCTAAGGTATAATTTAACTACATTTTAATTCTGTAATTGTGTTTCCATTTGGGTGAATGACGATCCAGAACATAAAGCATTTTAATTTTGCTTGTGTCTCCTTGTTTGGGAACATGGGTATACACATGCAGACGTCAAAAAGAACACTAAGCTGCCTGATCTCAATAAGACTGTTGTTGGAGTTCAATGTGGTTTTTACACAGGCTCTTTGATCAAGTGTGGACGATTTTTTTTTCTTGACTTAAATCTTACACATTTATTCATTCATTATCCTAATGAGGGTCGCAGGGGATGCTGGAGCCTATCCCAGTGCTCATTGGGCGAAAGGCGCCCTAGAAGTTTACCCACTTCTACTTCAACTCGCTTTGGCTGGCGACCCACTATCCCCTTTGAGTTCAGTCACTCTTCAGTTAAGCAACACACGCCTACCCTCTTGCCTCCGAGTGTGCTTCCCTTCCAACTGACAAGAAAAAAACCCAGGGCTGTGACCATTTTCAAATCAAAGAATCTACTCTTTTCAAGAAATCAACAACTGTTTTAATTCTTTCTGCCAAGAAAACTGACTTCCAACTGCAACTAATACCCCAGCCTTGATAGTTTCTCCCATTAGTTACCACTTCTCATATACCCCAACACAATCTGCCAAGGCCACAACCCCATCAGCTACCAAAATGAAAGGGTTAAACTTACCTTATTGTGGCTGTGTCACAGACAGTCAGCTGGGTCTAGCGTTAGGCTTTGCGTGTTGTGCATGTGCGTTGTGTATCTGTTATGCTCTTATCAGTAAATGCACTGTGTTTATTACTGAAACTTGTGAGGATTCAGAAATGACTGTGTGATGGCTGTGCTGACAGTGTGTGGCGTTGTTCACTTTACACATCGGAAGTACTCAAGCCACTGCCAACAAGACTGCGTCGCTGATCTGTTACCTGCCCCCTTGTGAAACAATGCCTATCACCCAAAACCACATATAGAATGTCTTACAGAACTTAACGTGGACCTCCTTGTGATTATTCCTCTTGGCATGGCTTCCCCTTGGAATTCCTCTTGGACTGGCCTGGGGAGAGATGGAGACAGTAAGAAAGAGAAAGAGAGAGAGAGTTCACCAGCAGTTACCCACCACTCGCTTTATACTTAGGAAAGGAGCCCTCTCTGCGTCCTAGAAGTGAGTTATCCATTCCATTTATCGAATATACTCAGCTATTCATGCCTCCCTAGTTTGTCTCTCTTAATCACAGTGACTGGTATACATAGGTAGAGAGACTACACTCTCCACACATACAAGATTCTTTATGATGGTAAGTGTGTGTATGAAGGCAAAAGCCTAGAATATGTGATGGCCCTATAAGAATACAACTGACACTAAAGTGTGGTCAATATTTTGTGGAGTAAAAGTGAAAAGAACTCTTCCGGGGGTATCTTGAGGAATCTCTGCTTTAGAGTAAGTATTGTTTACATGTCATCTCACGACATTAAAGCACAGTCATCCCTGCGCACTACAAAACTAGGCCTGCCATTCATTGTGAGATTGTCTCTGAGGATTGGACTTGGACAATTCTATTGGACCAGGGGGCTTCAGTGAATCTGAAATAATTAACCAGTTGTATTCCCTGTATGGGTGTAACAATGGCAGTATCATGTATTTGTATAGTGTTACGTTACTTTGAGGCCACAGTATTCAGTAGCAGCCAGGCTGTTGCCATAGTTACCCGTGGAAGAAGTGAACGAGTATGGTAATGACTACTTGTGGACTTGAGGAGTGTGAGAACACATTAGCAGCAAAGTCTTCAAAACAAGCTCCAGACTCTCTGAGTCCTGTCTTACACCCGGCGCAACACAGCACGAGCCCAAGGCGCAGGTGTCATTGCTATTTTCAGGACAGTGCAGGCGTCATTTTTCCAACCAGCGCCCGCATTCTTTAAATAGGAAATACACTTGTCCTTATCCGGGCAGATCGGTCTAAAGATGAGGAGTGGCCAAGCACATTGTTGGCACATTGCCATTTTGACTACAACTGAAAGCCATTGCGCTTAGACCAACAAAAACCTGGTCTAAAGTATGCCGCAGTTCTTTCATCGTTAAGGGTGCAATGTAAATATAGCAACGTGCGCTTACATCGGTTATGCAAGTAAACCCTGTTTGTTACTGTGTCACCTACAAAACATGCTTTAAAAAATATTACAATGAAATATAGTAGCGAAATATCATTGTGGACATCAAGATATCTAAAGGTACATGTGTTAATGGAGAAAAGACGCATGAAACTGACTAATTATTTGATCAGTTATGGCAATACACAGCATTTACACAGATTACTTTGGGTTCTATGTTTTATAGCAACAGCAACAGTGCAAGCAACTATGTATAGATCATGGATTAAATTCATTTAAACGACCTTTATGCCACATCCCTCACCTGTCCCACAACAATGAGGAATGCCGCCGTGAATATTGCTTATACAGGCTGTAACATACAACTGTCACCTCCTGAATGTCCTTCCAGCAACAGTGCTTGAATTGTCATTCAGTTGAAAACGCGTTTTCTGTCATTTAACATGAAAATAACACACTGTAATAGAGAGGATGTTTGGAATGCTGAAAATGACCTTCCAAAGTTTGGTTATTAGATGCTTCATCTATGGCCTGGTAAGTAAACGGAACATCTTACTTGACTGAGACAAAGTCCCACACCTCCACTGAATACTTCCTTTATTTAGGAAATTTGAGATCAGAGAAAAGGAGGATAAGCTTCCTTAGTCTTGGGAGCTGTCTGCTATTTAGATTTCTTGGGCTTTCACCTCACGCACAAGAAAGTCTGTCTCCTTCACTTTGATTCCCTAGTTTCTTGCTCTTGCTAATTCTGCCATTATATTAGCAATCCGCTAATACATAATTGCAAGCGGCAAAGCTTTTAAAGGGAAGGCGACATGACACGCTGACTGGTTTATTGTGCGCTACGTGCTACGTCCTAGAACACACCTATGAGGTAATTAAGTGTTCAAGTACAACCCCTTTAGATCATGCACCACACTGCGCCCATCTTACCCACCATTAAAATAGCAAAAGTGGCATAAGCACACCCTAAAAGCACTTGCGCCATGGGCATTAGACCCAGTAGACTTTAGATGGTTAAGATAGAGCCCTCTGTCTTTGTGTGTTAAAGACACAACAGGCAGGATGATGTCATATCACCCCCTAGGTAACGTAATGGTTCGTGGTTCAACGTAACATTGCTTGATTTACCAAGGTCCCTCACAGAGGACGACCAAGCACAGCGGCCCTCAAAGTTGCCAGCTTTGCTTCAGGTCTATAATAACATCCCTCATTATTATGCTGGCATCACTCCCCACTTCATGTTCTTCTGGACTTATTCCAGGCCACTGATTGATGTTGAATTTAGCATGTGCTTGTCACAGAAGACTCACAGAATTAAAGGATGGGTGCAGCGGCATCGTTGGACCTTGACTGAGAGCAGATACAGAGAGCAATTGTACCAGACCTGCTACAACAGTTTGGCCTGGTGATGGGTGACGGGCATCTCACCTTGGGAGTGGATGGATGAAAAGGATGAAACGGAATCTTTATAATGGTGGGCCCATCGAGAGCAGATCACCCAGTCTACATCATTCAACCAGAAGGTAAATATGGACTGAACTACTCATATGAATAACTTGTGTTCATTCCCAGCTAACCTGTTTCAGGAAATTCTCAGAGGGCTTACGTCAGACAAAGAGAATGACCAAAGGCAGAAGATGGGATTAAATTAAAAAAATTAAATCTCCATGATCGCAGACACATACTGCGAGTAGTGAGCAGTCAATCTGACCTCTGCATTTAACCTGTCCTTACACACCAGTAGTGAGCACACAGTGGCGCTGGAGCAGTGCACGGCACAACTATGCCCAAAGGGCAGTTGGGGGCTGAGTGCTTTGCCCAAGGATGTTTTCCTGGGAATCGATTTGGTGACCTTTCAGTCACAAGCCAGCCTCTCTAACCCTTAGGTCATGGGCTGCCCCCCCCCCCCCCCAGGATGGCACCAGGCTTGTGGTTTTCCCACAACATAACACCCTCCATCCACCCAGCCCACATTGCCATTTGTCAGGGTCATTTTCCAGCAGATCCAGAAGAAGTATAAGAACCCTTGTATGAGATACATCTGAGGTAAACCCTACAGACAATCCGGTGGGCCCAGTAGCAGTCCATGAATATGTCACTCTTCAGTGCTTAAGTGGGAGCACCAAGTGTGTCTCGAGAGTCAGTTATAGGGAAAATGGCTGCTTATGGTCAGGTCAACCACAGAATAAGGTCGAGGAAGATGTCACATACACTCAGCTTGTTCTTGCAATTAGCTTTGTACAGTTTGTATGGTTTTTTGGCATGTTTCTTTTGCTTTTAACAGTATATGGGGTGTCACTATCAGCTAAACTTCTGTGGAATCGGAAAGACTGTGTCGTGAGTTTAATGAAACTTGGTATATAGTTTTGTTCACTCTGCCCCAAGGAACTACTTAAGTCACTCCCAACCAAAGTGCATTGTTAATCTATCACCCTTGCCCTTGAACAATGAGTCCTACCTAAGTCGTTTCCAAGGACTTAAGAAACTCACGAGGTATGACTTGCTCCAGAGAAAAAGTCTGAAGATCCTTTGTAAGCCCCAGCAAACTGTGACTGCCCCCCAGAGAACACCTGCTTCTCTGGATCTGGACAGAGAGAGAAAGAGAAACAGGGAGAGTGAGAGTGAGTCAGGAGGGTTCAACCACCATTACTTAAAATTTGCTGCACGCCTGGGAGAGGGAGGTGGCTGCTGTGCAGAGAAAGAGTGTTTTCAACAGTAAAGAGACAGGCTCACTGTGTTCAATTCATCTATCATTGTGTGAAAGGAAGTATGAGGACAAAGGCAAATGTCCAAAAAAGTACATCTACCTGCAGTGCATTCCTCTCACACCAGATGTGATGCTCCCTAAAGAATATGACTGACACTGAACTGTGATAAAGCTTGCTGGGAATGGAAGTGGAAATTACTCCCGTAGTCATATGCTGACATGTTGCAGTCATAGCACCAGGATTTTTTTTTTTAGGAATTATCACTTGACATTAAAGTACAGACCCCCCTGCTCTCTACAAAATCTGGGCCTACTGTTCATAATGAGATTTTCTTTGAGGCCTGGACTTTTTGTATGTGGTTAGACTCTGTCTGTAACGATTTTAGTGTAGGGCAATTTAACACTATTGTATTTGTGAGATCCATTTTGCTTCTACTGCTTATTTGCTTATTCACTCTCTGTCTCTGTACAAATACACACACACACCTTACACATACACAGCTGTTTAAGTTTTTTTTTACCCTTTATCTTTTAAATATTCAAACTTACACTGCAAGAAAACACCCTACATATATTTACCTGTCCTCTTATGTCTGTGGCTCTGTGTTTACAGTGGCATCTCTTACCTTGTGCATCTGTGAAGCGTCTTGCTGAGCTCATATTGTTGCCGCTCACACTTCTGTTGGTTTTGTCTACTGATGCTCACGGTTTATGTTTCAGCCTCTGAACAAGATTATGACACAACACATCATTACATCTCATAGTACATTACTAATACTAAGTTTCGTTAGAATATGAAGTGGGATACATGACTGAACACATGGGTTTCACAGTATGGATCCAAGACCTACTATTTTAGGCCAAGCACAAGTCTCAAGTTGATTAGCCAGCTGTGGTCACACCCTCTTCTACAGCTTCCCAGTATGAAATAATGATCAAGCTCCTATTTAAAGATAGGTTTTAAAGGAGTTTATGTTGCTGCTTCAAAGGAATTTTGAGAAAGTGCGGAAAGAGGGTTTTTAGAACCACTACACTGATTTCCTAATGTTCCAAACATTAAACCTTATACACTGAAACCACTATCATGAAATCTCACAGGAAAAGGCATGAAAGAAAGTTATTTTTTGTGGCAAAGTAATATTTGCTCTTCACATCTACTTTGGTAAATATTGATTTATGGACATAACTTGTGAGAAAATGTGTGCTGACAATTTATTTACAAGGAAGGAATGTAATAAAATGGGTCCATGTGTCAAAAAGGGTGTAGGCTCTCAAGTGTTTCCTCATAAGCTGTAGTGTATTTGTCAAGTCTCTGTCTCTACATCCTGTCTCATGAGATCCCACTTGGACCTGATTGGCTAAACACCTTGTTACTTAATTATTTTGTGCACCTGTCCTCAATTTTTCCCTCATTATGTCTGTGTATATCAAAATGGTCTCACAAGTATTTGCACTGTTGGTACAAATGTCAGTTTGTACTCCTGGTGCAATTTTCGTAACTCCCCAAACACTCATTGGCTAGTTTCTGGAGTATCTTACATAGTTAACACATTAGCATATTAACAGTTCATAATCAATCCACATCTACTATCAGGGAAGTATTAAGTTGGTGAAACAAACTGTACAGAGACTCATTTGTAACATATGGTCATTCTAATAAGTTCTGTCAATACTCCTTACCTGTAGTCAGCGCTCTCCACCTAGAGATGGGTCCAGGGATGTAACCTGTGAGATAAAAAAAAAAAACCGACAAGGTCGGTAAAAAGTGATGGTCACGCTAACCTAGTGTTTCCGTGAGTTATTGAATTATCACTGCACATCAGTGTTAGTCCATAAAACAATTACATGGTGTCAGAAGTAAAGCATGGAGCAGTTAAAGCCTCCATTTCGAGGGAAATCTGTCTAAAAACTAGTGAACATGGATTCAAAAGTGTAACCTGTATCTCACTGCAATTAGCATTGCAGAGAAGAGTGAGAAAGTGAAATGTGCCACGTTCCTTCACATAGCCAGAGATGAAGCAATAAAGGTATTTAATACCTTGGACTTTTATGATGTAGCTGCGCTCAAGGAAAAGTGTAGAGAGTAATGTGAGAAGAACATGGAAGAACATTATGTTTCTGAGGCATATGTTTTTCACGAGAACATGGGGACTGAATGTGACGACTGATGCGCATGTGACCGACTTGAAGAATAAGGCCAAGGGCTGTGAATATGCACGACTGAGCGATGAACTGATAAAAGACCACATTGTTTGTGGTGTTAACAATGACACTATGAGAGCTAGGCTAATCAGGGAAACAGACTGGAACCTCGCAAAAACTGTGGATGTCTGTTGAGCTAGCAAGGTAACACAGTCACATGAAAGCACTGCATGAAGAAGCAGAGCTCTTGAATAAGATTACTAAAATGAAGTCAACTGTCACAGGGCTGGCAGACTTGTGTGCTGGGCAGACTTGTTCAGACTTCTTAAAGTTTGCAAAGTTATTCTTTCCTTCTTCATCACGCCAGATTTCTGCGACCGTTTTAATGCAGTTGTCACCTGTAAACGCAATACATTTTGATCGTCTCAGCTGACTCATTTGGAATGTTTTTAACTTTGACTGCTGACTTTGCATGCTACCATTCTTCCGAACAAAATACTGAATAAGCGGAGGGAATATTTTCACAGCACTGTGACTTGTCCGAAAACTTGAAAAAACACAGAAATGTATGTCCTCTATTGCTCTCTGTTCTGCCCTCTTATTTAAGTTGGTAAAAAAAAGGTTGTATGTTGCCAGTGATAACTGGTCATAATTCATGCAGTGACTGTCCAGACAGACACAGAGTATCGCATTGGTTTACATTGAATCCATGATTGACTTTTATTTTGATACTTTGCAAGACACATGCTGTGAAACGTGGGATAGCGAAGTGGTAGACAAGTTGCATGAAGCATAAACATTCGCAGCTGTAAACTTCTGTTGTGTCTTAAACTTTCTTAATGCCCTCGAAAGCAGTGCCTCTAAGCTATCACGATGTTAACAATTGCCCCTGTCCTATGAGAGGTAATCCCTTCCAAAATGAAAATGAAAACGGTAAAATCAAAGTTCAAACTCCGTTTTGCCTTTTACTTTTCAATACCTGTGAGCGCATATACTGCCAAAATGAAAATTGAAATGAGAACTCGAGTTTCATTTTCATTTTTACGACTTCAACGCCCTGTACCTGACACTATGAAAAGGAAAATGCAAGTGAACATTGCGTTCTCGTTTCCCACTTGGCGCTTTCGTTTTCGAGTTAGCCCACATGTAAATGTTCACTGGAAATGGGCGATGTCCAAGGAAACCTCCCTGAAAAACTGACATTGCCATTGGGGGCCATTTGCGAATGGGCATTTTTTAAACTCTCTTGTCTCCAAAGAGCCACTCATCTGCCATGACATTCCAGGCAGGGAATGAGCAAAAGTGGGAGTAGATTTGTTCTACTACGACCACGGTGAATATCTACTGCGTGTAGGTTACTTCTCAAAGTTTCCTGAGATTTCCAAACTCACACAAACAATAAGCAGACATGCTGTGACAGCCCTAAAATCAATGTTTGCAAGACATAGTATTCCGGACAAAATTTTGTTAGACAGTGGTCGGCAATTTACAAGTATAGAATTCAAAACATTCACAGAGAGTTGGGAGTTTACATACCACACTCAGCCCTGGATTTCCACAGTCGAATGGACAAAGTGAACGGGCAGTAAAGTAAAGAACCTGCTAAAGAAAGTACAGGAAAGCCAAACGATCCTTACATTGCCCTATACAGAAGCAATACGGAAATTGGAATACAGAAATTCACCCTTGAAAGCGTGAAACTGTCTCCTGCACAGTCGCTCATGGGACAAAGACTGAAAGCAATGAAAAGCAACTGCCAATATTGAAACCGAAACTGTGCGACGACGTGCAGAACCCCACCCCTTCTTCCCAGTCTGCTATCGATGTCACAGGAGTAGGTTGAAAAGTTTAATCTGTGTCAAGTCATATCTACGTTTAGTGATTTTGTTGCTTTAGTGATTTTGTTCAAAGGCATTGCTTCGTATCTTCTTTTGAAATGTTTTGATTAAGCCATTGATATATAAGTTAAATAGGATATTTCTTAGTCAGCTGATATGTTTTCCTCGTATTTGCATCAGTAAATGCCTAAAAAAACAAAACAAAAACATACTGACCATATGACTTTCAAATCAAAGAATTTACTCAATAAATCAGTAACCCTTTTAATTCTTTCTGCCCATTATGCCAAGAAAACTGACTTACAACTGCAGCTAACACCTCAGCCTTAATAGTTTCTCCCATTAGTTACCACTTCTCATATACCCCAACACAATCTGCCTAGGTCACAACCCCATCAGCTACCAAAATGAAAGGGTTAAACTTATCTTATTGTGGCTGTGTCACAGACAGTCAGCTGGGTCTAGCGTTAGGCTTGCATGTTTTGCATGTGCGTTGTGTATCTGTTATGCTTTTATCACTAAATGCACTGTGTTTATTACTGAAACCTGTGAGGATTCAGAAATGACTGTGTGATGGCTGTGCTAACAGTTTGTGGCATTGTTCACTTTACACATAGGAACTACTCAAGCCACTGCCAACAAGACTGCATTGCTGATCTGTTACCTGCCCCTTTGTGGAACAATGGCTATCACCCAAACCACATATAGAATGTCTTGCAGATCTCGATGTGGCTGAGCTGTCCTTGTGAAAAATTCCGGACCTCCTCGCAACTGTTCCTCTTGGCATGGCTTCTACACCAGGGGCCTCATTACAGAAACTTCCTAATTCTGAAATCCTATCTTCTCAGTTTAGGATAACATTTAGAATTTTTGATATTACAGAACGATGTTTCCTAACTGCACTTAAGATCTTTTCCTATCATAGGATAGGAACTTAGCTATTACAGAACCATCCTAACTTAGGAATCTCCCAGGTTAGGTATCCTAAGTTAGGATGGCATAGAAGCTGTCCTAAATTCAGAATAACTGCCAAAAATGGCAACAGCACTCTTGTTAGGTCTGTATGGCAATAAAGATGAGGAACACGAACACAGAAATATAATGATTGAAAGGTTACTCAAACCGTGTGGTGATGCTTTAAATTTCCCAGACCTTGTTTTAATGGGTGTATATTAACAGCCAAAAGATTAATTTTGAATTTGATTGATAATGCCAAATCTGGCTCTGAAGAGGCCTACAAGTATATCTGAGGATGAGGTTGCAGGACTCTCCTTAACACAACAGCCTTGTGTCTCACGCAACCTCACAGAAGTCACCCGAGCTATCTGTAATCTGGTGCCGCAATATATTCGTTTTCCAGGAGCCGAGCTACTACATGTTACGGAGGAGTTTTTCAGGCAGAACGGGATGCCGGGGGTAATTGGGCTTGTTGATGGTTTGCTTTTTCTGATTAAAGCACCAAGTGGACCTGATGAGCCAGCTTTTGTTAGCCATAAAGGCTTTCATGCCATTAATGTGCAGGTCATCGGGGATCAAAACATGGTCATACAACATTTGGTGGCAAAGTGGCCTGGATCGACCCATGATTTGTTCATCTTCAACACCAGGTAGGTCCTATAGACCCTAATAGGAAATATTGCTCAACCTACTTACATAGTATCATAAGATTCTTGGGACTGAGCATAGGCTGCATGCACTTAAAGGTTTTAATTTGCAGAGCCAGACAGTGACATCAACACTTACCTAACTGAGGACAGGGCAAGTGGCTGGCTTCTAGGGGATTCAGGACACCCTCTGAAACCCTGTCTGATGACACCAGTCAGCAATGAGCAGACCGAGGCAGAGAGGAAATATAATGT
This sequence comes from Chanos chanos, assembly GCF_902362185.1. Lineage (NCBI taxonomy): Eukaryota > Metazoa > Chordata > Actinopteri > Gonorynchiformes > Chanidae > Chanos > Chanos chanos. The sequence goes on along the minus strand of NC_044503.1, from coordinate 30,594,940 downwards.
GGCTCATAAAAAGTGCTGTAGCAGACAAGAGAGGCTGCATGGCATTTGGAAAGTAAGGTGAGGCAAGTCCTGCTGACACATTGCTACTTGTGGTGTAGTCTTCATTGTAGAAGAGGGTACTTCTGAGGAGGTGGGCATGCTGCCTCTGAGGAAGATGGTATAGTGCCCTGTACATTTCAATAGTGATCAAGCTAATAAGTCAGTATAAGGCCCAGAAAAAGGAGTATACTCCTTAAACCCAGTATAACCCCAGAACTACACAAATAATTTCTAATAAAACATGCCCTGAAAATATTGCGGTGATGATAATAATACTGATTATACTAACAATACTTCTGTTAATACTAAAAATAATAATAAGAAGAGGAATCCTTGTTACTGTAGATGGAGATGCCATGATACGAGTGGTGGATATCTGCAGTATGCCCCAGAGAAGGTGATGATATTCATAAAAGCCACTGCAGTGTTGTATAATATTTGCAAGATGGCTAATGTTCTAGACCCCGATAACATCCCCACCATGGCTGAAGATGAGGAGGAGGGCAATGATGGTGCACAGACTGGCAGGAACAGCAGAAACAACTTAACAGAAACATGTTTCACTAGACAGGATAACTCAGTAAATCAAACTAGAAAATTAGGCAGACAATGAAGTTTCATTTAATTTAAAATGTTTAATTCAGGAAGAATAAATAAATATATTAATTAATCAGTACAAGACAATGTCTACTACAAAATATATTCTTATTTTACATCTTTTTATCCTACATTTAAAATAAATTAAAATTGTCATGCCCTCAATAAAACTACAATGCTAAACAAATTGTAACATTCCAATACATAAGAAAGTTATGTGCAATAAAGTGGAATGACACAGGAAAAAAGTATTGAATGCAGTAAGAAAAAGCACTAAACCAGCTTATGGCACTAATAACTAGATTAGTGCTTGTTTGCCAGTAAGTACTTCCACTCTTTGAAAAAGGGTTACCCACCTCTGAATGTAAGTAAACAATTCATTTGTCACCAAGCTTTCCTGCAAGAAATATGTCATGATGGGTAGAGGCAAAGAGCTCTCCCAACACCTTCACAACAAGACTGTTTAGCAGCATAGTAATGGCACTGGTTACCGACGGATGTCTCAACTCCTAAATGTTCCTATAAGCACCATTATCTGCAAGTGGAAGGAACATCACTTGACCATCCACTGGCCTCACACAGGAGCTCCTCACAAAATTTCTGACTGGGCAGTCAGAAAGTTAGTTACAAGAATTGCCCAAGAGCCAAGGGACCACTCGAGCAGAGCTCCAGAAAGACCTGGGTACACTTGTCACAAAGAAGACAACAGGAAATGCACTCCACCGCCACAGTCTCCATTCACGATCACCCCAGAATACTCCATTCCTGAAGAAAAGGCATGTTGAAGCTCGTTTGAAGTTTGCTACAGAACATTTAGAGAAACCTGTAGATTACTGAAAGAATGTAGTCTGATCGAACGAGACAAAAATTGAGCTTTTTGGCAACAATACGACATACCATGTTTAGAGGAGAAATGGCTCTGTTTATGATTCTGAGAATACCACATCTACAGTGAAGTTTGGAGGGAAATTATCATGGTATGGGGCTGTTTCTATTCACATGGTACTGGTGGAATCCAAATTATCGAAAGGAAGGTGAATGGAGCCATGTACTGGGATATTCTTGAGAATATCTGTTGCCATACACCAGAATAATGAGGATGAGACGCGGGAGGATCTTCCAGCAGAACAGTGATCCAAAACATACTGCAAAGGAGACTCTCAGTTGGTTCAAGAGGAAGAAAATAAAGGTGTTTGACTGCGTAGTCAACTGCCGACTTAAATCCAACAGAAAATTTGTATTAAGGAACTTAAGATCAAGGTTCACCAGTGGGCCCCCTGGAATCTTAGAGATTTAAAGACTGCCTGTGTTGACAAATGGGCCAAAATCCCACCTATTCACTCACTCACTATCTAAGCTGCTTATCCTAATCAGGGTTGCAAGGGGTGCTGGAGCCTATCCCAGCGCCCATAGGGCGAAAGGTGGGGAAACGCCCTGGATAAGTCGCCAGTCCATTGCAGGGCAAACACACAGACAAACACACTCACACACACATTTATACGTAGTCTCCAATTTGCCTAACCTGCACGGTCTTTGGACTGTGGGAAGAAACTGGAACTCCTGGAGGAAACCCATGCAGACATGGGGAGAACAATGCAGACTCCACACAGAAAGGACCCAAGACCTTCTTGCTGTGAGGCGACAGCGCTAACCACTGCGCCACCGTGCCACCCTCCACCTGATCACTGTGAGAGATTATTTTTTTTCGTACAGGAAGTGTCTTGAAGCTGTCATTGGAAACAACACTTTTTTCCTGTGTCATTCCCCTTTATTGCACATAACATTTTTATGGATTGGAGTGTTACAATTTCTTTGGCTGTGTAGTTTTATTGAGTTAATGCCAATGTCTGGTCTAAATTTCATGTGAATAGCTGCAATGGAAATATGTTGAATTAAAAAATTGTTGATGTGTTGAATACTTATTTCCCCCACTGTAGATGTTCAAATTCACCATCCACTCAATAGCAAATCTTTATTTTGTGTCTGAAATGCCACTTTCATATTTTATCAGCATTTGGCTGGTGGCTGGCGCTCATTTCCCACCCGGCTTTATGAACAACACGTTGTCAAAGAATATAGGCTTAGTTACAGAGGTGGACAAAGTAGACAACACCATTACTTGAGTCAAAGTAATGACTCAAAGTAATGACTCAAGTAACGAAAAATTAAGGCGAACAGCACGTCAGCGCATACAGGAACCAGTTAGGTTGAAAACCAGTTGAGACATAACATCGGTCCCAATACGACAATTTGGTGGGCAAATCCATAAAAATATAGTGTAATATGCACTTTGAATTTGACTGACAGTATAGCAGTGGTTTACTGTGATTGGTTTTTCCCCTGTGATGAAAATGGCCTCTCGCATTTTAGAAAGGAAAATTCGTCTGATGACTTCAAAGCTATACTTGGAAGTAATGAGTAACGAGAATCTTCATAGAAATGTAGTAGAAAGTAGTCAAAAGTACAAAATTTGTCTTTCAGATATACTCAAGTAAAGTACAGATACTCGAAAAGTGCACTTACTGTGCACCCCTGTATACAAACACATATTGCACAGCGATGGAAGATCAAGGAGTGCTGCCCACCGCTCCTCCGTCTGGTGTGTGTTCACTACCGTTGTGTTGGATGGGTTAAATGCAGAGGACAAATTCACTGCTCACTGTTCACAGAATGTGTGTGCAATCACAGAGATTTACATTAAATTGTGATTATTTAAGCTTGGTCTATCCACTCTCTTCTAATTCTGTCACGATGCTTAAATTTTCTCCGCGATATGACAATTTGGTTCTTCTGTGTCCTGAAGTTCTCTCTGATTCAGAGGTGGAGCTTAGTGAATCAGCCCCAGAGGTTGCTGATGAGGCCAGTGACCAGTATGTTCCAGAACTGGCTACTGATCCTGAGGTTACAGAGCCATAACCGGAACTCTCCAAACCTATAGACCACGTGTCATATCTTTCCTCATTGCTTACTGTAAAGAAAAGAAAAACACTTGATTACCAACTCTTACAGATAGAGAGAGATGGATGAACAGTACATAATTTTGTAGTTTTTATAGAGTTTTTCTGTAAGAAATGCTAGGGCCGAAAGATGTTCTTAAATTCACCTTATTGGCAGAACGCTAAAAAAACAAAAATGATAGTGGAACTCTTATTGTGGTCTAAATTTCATCTTACTGTTTGGAGGATGTTCCATGCTCTTATCACTCTTCGTTGAGATACAGTCCTCTGTATCCTTATTCACTGATAACATTTTGAACTTCCTGTTCAGCTTCTCCAAAACAGGATCGAAAGTTTCCTGCTCTGGTTCCCTCGTCTGTGCCCCTGTATCTGTAGACTGTGCATAATGTTGGGCTCTGTTGTCTGCTACCATGTCTTCTATTTTCTTCAGCAGTTCTGTGACCTGTGTGTGATTTGTCTGTTTCATATTTCTGAATACATGATATCTGCCCCCACATTTCTCGATAAGCCAATGGAGGGCCTCCCCCTCACACTCAATGTACTGCTCAATGGATATCTCTCCTAATGAATCTCCATAAGTGAACAGGACTATACAGTGACTCCAGACTCTGTTACCCAGAAGTTCTAGGTGTTCCGTCATGGCTCTTCTCTGATCTTCTGAGAATGAGAATAATACAGGTATAACCAGGAGGAAAGCAAGAGGCCCTGGTCCACACAAAGTCACACTCCTTAAGATCTCTTGTTCAGTTAGGTGTCTAAGTGCATGGACTTCTGGGGTATCTTTCACAACATCATTCTTCCACCAGCCTGGAGTGTCCACCACAGTAACCAGTCTCCCTGCTACAACTTCACGTCTCTTTAAACACAGAGGAGTTTCATTTTGTGTAAACCCTGAAATGCCCAAGATGGTGTTTCCGGTTGAACTCTTCCCACTAAGGCTGTAACCCAGCAGAACAATACCCACTTCTGAGAGATGGTGGAGGTGTCCTGTGTGTGAGAGTAACTTCAGTCCATTTCTATGTCACAAAACTGCCTGTACACACCAAATTCAGTCATTTGCTGTGTTTTTCTGTTCAGATGTTCTAATATTATTGTACATCCATAGTAACATTTACCACAACACATAAGTTAATCATAACATTTCTGTTCTGTTCCTATGGCACACAGAATATTTGTGATACCACATTATTTTCATAAAGCAGATTTTAATATAAAAGTAAAATAAAACATACTGAACTGTCTTGAATGCCTCTCAACAGTGAGCATTCAGGGGTTCTGTTATATATTTGTTGTAGTGAGTGTTGATACTTTCAGAGTATTTGGTGACAATGTTTTTATGCCAAGATTAAGCAAAATTTAGTTCATTTTTATATATTTTTTGTATCATACTCATTGGTAGTGTTCTAAAACAATTGAGGTTTTTTTGGCCTTTTTGAAAATTTGGTTTTTTAGAGGTTTACCTCCCTGTGATTTCAGTTCTACTCTCTGTTTCTGCACATTCATCAGGGTCTTTTCCCAGGATTCTCTCTGTGCTCTCCTCCTCTCCTCCACTTCCTGTAATCTTCTCCTGTCCATATCCAAATGGCAGCCCTTGTTTCCTGCCACCATCCCCTCAATCTTTTGCAGCAGTTCTATAACCTGAGTTGAATTCTGGATTGAATTGTTGAGAACATGATGTCTGTTCCCACACTTCTTAAGAAGCCACTTCAGAGCCTTCCCTTGATTCTTAATGTATTGCTCAGTGGTTATTTCCTTTAGCAGATCTACACAAGTAAACAGCACTATGGTGTGTAAATGGGCCTTGCTGCCAAACAGCTCCAGAATTTCCTGTATTTGTTGCTTTTCCAGTGCTGTGAATGCACGTATGCAAGGCAGAACCAGAAGCATAGCATGGGGTCCTGGAGGACACAGAGACACAATCCGGACAATCTCTTGCTTAATCCTTTCGGGAGTATCCATCAAAGGGTGACCATACACCCAGCCTGGTGCCTCTACCACAGTGACCTGCCTCCCTGCCGTTTCTCCATGCCTCATCACACACTGAGCTGTACTTGTCAAATCAATTTGTCCTCTGCCCAAGATGGTGTTTCCTGCTGAACTCTTCCCAGCACATTTGTAACCCAATAAAACAAGTCTTAGTTCTGTGAGACAGTGCTGACTCCCTGTTAGAAAGAGAAATTGTCTTTGAAAACTTAGTGATGAATATGAATGACAAGAAACAGAGAAACAGTGAATTATCCTAAAGTAGTCTTATCAAAAAAGAAGTAAGAAAGGAAACAGAATTGGTTCCTAAGTATTTTTAGTACATGACTGGGTATGAATTTCTGCTTCATAGTCAGAAGCACTCAAATAGTTGGATGTATGTTTAAAGATTTTATAAATCCTGTGTAGTAGTGCTGGTACACTAAAAATTTACCAAAACTGATTATACGAATCTCTTATTTTTCAGTTTTAAGTGACATGTAACTCTTTTCAATCACACCTGAAATATTTTAAGAGAACAGATGCATGAATCACACAGACATAGGCCTACATCACATTAAAAATTGATGTATACTCATCATAAAAATACTCAACACTTTTTAATTTGTCTTTACTCTTGACAAAAACACAAACAAACAAACAAAAAACAATATCCCATCATGCCATTCCGTGTGTGACAAGGAATGATAGAGGAAATACCATAATTCTGCATCAGTCTTTCAAAAAAAGTTCAGAAGAATCTGTCAGTAATATTGGAGAATTTGACTGTAATTTCTTATGCTTACTTTGACACTGACCCTTGAACCAAATTTTGTAGCACTGGTTTGTTTGATTTTGCCCCAAAGAGAGAGACAGGCACCAGAAACATAAAGAAACGTACCTCGTAGTGATCTCCTTTTCATCTGCTTTTTCAGTTTTTTGCTGGTCTTCTGGGTACCTTCACTGACTTTCTGTGTCTCCTCTTCAAATTCCTGTAATACTCTTACCATACCTTCGATATGTTTAGTGAAAACACCTTTTATTTATTGTAAGAAAGACTCATATCATGTCAGTGATAAAGGAAATGTTCAAATCTTGGATAAGTTGACTACTGAACGCAAAATAGACGATAATCATTACAGTGAAAAAAAATATTCAGTTATCTATCTGTGCATCTCAACTTCCAAAGCTTAACTTCCAAACTCTCTCTGAATTCAAAGCAGCTCTATGAATTGCTACACTGGTGCATGACAAAAATGTGGACTATATGTTGGAAACATAAGTAATGAATTCCATAAGAGTAGAGTTCCCAGGTTGAGAAACCTTCAGTGCATGTTGGGAATATCTAACATGGCACATTATTCAGACTGATTCCTGAATGTCAGAACACATTTCAGAGAAAAAAGAAACTCACCCTTAATGACTGTGAGGTTCTCTTTGGGCAGATTCCCTTTCACATCTTTCTGCTTCTTCTCATATTCTTCTGTCTCTTGCAAGGTCTCACTGACCAGTATGTAATGATGGCCACCGTTTGCTGCCACCATCTCCTCAATCTTCTCTAGTAGTTCTGTAACCTGAGTTTCCTCCGACTGCTTCTTGGTATTAAAGACATGATACCTATTCCCACATTTCTCAATAAGCCACTGGAGGGCTTTGCCTTCACTCTCAATGTACTGCTCAATGGTTTCGTCTCCAAGTGAGTCTCCATTAATGAACAGAATAATGATGTGTTTCCAGACTCTTTCATCAAGAGGCTCCAAATGTCCCGCTAATGCTCGTCTGTTCATTTCTGTAAATGAAGCGTCTACATCTATGACCAGGAGGAAAGCATGTGGTCCAGGAGGACATAGGGACACACTAAGCACAATTTTTGATTTATCCAGTTTAGGATTAAATTGTCCAGGGCAGTTAATCCACCAGCCTGGAGGTTCAACCAGAAAAACCTTCATTCCAGCTACTGTTTTTTGCCTGTTCACACAGTGAGTAGCCATTCTTAAATCAAAATCCTTTGTACCCAGGATAATGTTTCCTGCTGAATTTTTCCTTGTGTAGCCACTGCCAAGCAAAACAATCCTAACTGCTGTCATGTCATGTTGGGCACCTGAAAAGGACCAACGATATAATATTCCAAGTATTCATTCTGTTATCAACAATGTATTCTTACGACAATGTATTCTTAAAGTTAGTCTGCAGTAAGATATACACTATGGCGATTAAGTATAATAGTAAACAATATTCTCTATTCATCTGTGTAAACACTATCTTATAAATCTTTGAACTACATGTATATAAATATAAAAATATGTAAAAAAAAAAAAAAAAAAAAAAAAAAAAAGTAAATATAAACGGTTTGACTCAAACTTCAGTTTGTTCTCATTTAATGTAATGTGTTTTATTTATTATTAACTGCACATATACTTTTTGAATTGATTTAACAATTATACATAAAAAGGACAGCTGGACAGCTGTATGAATAGGAAATGTGGTGGAGGGGTGTAATAAGGACATCAGAACAAACACCATTTGTGAAATAAAAAGTGATCATACCCATAAGAGCCCTTTGGCTCTTCCTCTGATTCTGCACTTCTGTCATCCTCCGTTTTGCTCGTTTTTCTTCGGATCTCATCCTCCTATCAACATTCCCTAAAATCTCTCTGTTTATTTCATAATGAAGACTGTTATTTCTAATCACCATCCCCTCTATCTTATCCAGCAGCTCTCTGACCTTAGAACCGCCACCCAAGTTCTTGCTGTCAAAAACGTGATACCTGTTCCCACATTTCTCAAAAAGTTCCTTGAGGTCCCTTCTTCGTTTGTCAATGCATTGTTCAACTGTCACGTGTTCAAGAGAGTCCCCATTAGTGAACAGTAATACAGTGTGATTCCAGGCTTTCTCACCAAGAAGTTCTAAATGTTCAGTTAGTGATCTTCTGCTTTTCTCACTCACTGCATTGTTTAAGTTTATAACTAGAAGCAGAGCATGGGGTCCTGGAGGACATAGTGACACACTGTGCACAATGTGTTGTTTAATCCAGTTGGAAGACAGCTCTACAGAGTGATACACTGACCAGCCAGGTGCCTCAATCAGAGTGACTTGTCTTCCTTCTATTTTCCCATGTCTGATAACATTCTCTGTAGTGCTTGACAAATCAAATTCCTCTCTGCCCAGTAGGGTGTTTCCAGCTGAGGTCTTTCCGGCACCTTTATTTCCCAACAATATAATTCTCAACTCAGACAGACGTCCAGCCCCTGTTGGTGAGACAGTTGTCAAGGCTTTATAATTTAGTGATGCGTTTGTAATTTCCTTAAGCCACAAAGAGAAAACAATTATCTATAGACAGCCATTTAAAAATTACACTCACTCTAAAATGACAAATTCAGAATTTGTCCTAATATAGCCACTGTAGCAGTTTCTTGAGGAAAAGAGAGACAATCCTAACTGTACTTTTTTACCACTAAAAGTGTCAGTCAGATATGATGACTTGAATATCTTTCAGGATCAGAATATTACCATTTGAACTTACCTGATGCTGAACCACTCATTGCCATTTTCTCAGTCCATGGAGACCTACATTAGTTTAACAATAGCAAAAAAAAAAAAAACCCCTTTCAATCATGCATGTTTTTAAGAGTTTACAACCCAGTATGCCATGCACAAGAGTACACAACTCTTAAAGTCATAATTTTAGGATATGTGTGATTTTAGCGGGGAAATATGAGTGCTCTGCCGCCTGCATTAAACGGAGGACCGTGGAGGATCTTGTGAAGTTATGCTTTAGTATAGGTTTCACAAAAAATGAAATTAATCTTTTGGCATATAAGCACCACATTAATATATGTATTAGGACTTTGAAAAGATTGTGCAAGAAACTGTGTCTGTTCCGAAGAAAGAACCACATGGACTTGGAGGAAATAGTCTCTTTTGTTACGATTTTATTATCAAAATATTTTGATTTTATTCTCGTAATATTATGACCTTTTTTCTTGAAATATTATATTTTATTCTCAATTACAACTACAACCTTATTCTCAAAATCTCAGAACTTTTTTTTCCCCTCAGTGTGGTCCAGTATTATTCCTAATTACCTGTGCCACTGACGAACCTGTCTGTTGCTTCAAGTCGTGTTTTGTACTATTCAGTGTCTTATATCCACAGTTAAACCCCTCACACACTTGCATCCAATTATAACCTGTGTTTCCTCAGTCATTTTATCAGCAGGACTGATTTGAACAATTTTAAAAGAGGATTGTACCAAAGGGTGATAATCACATCTAAACAGTTTTGATGCGTTTCCATGATCTCATGTTGTATTACATTGATTGAACCACTTGCTCTTATCTCAAATAAAAGCATTTTTATCTGAACAGTGAAAATGTTCCATCACACTTTTAACTAAATGTGGATTCAGTCACTTTTTTGCTGCCTACATTAAAAACAACAACAACAACAAAAAACCTCACCAGACCCACTTTTCAGATACGACTTTCTGTCTCAGTCCTGCATTCTTAGCATCTCCTTTGCTAACCTTGCATGAAACTAATTTTACATTAAAAATCATAAGTCATACTATATGGTGCTTTTACAGACACTTTAGCAAGACACAATGGCACAAACGAAAGTGCATGGGAGTATACTTTTACAAGCAGGGTTGTTAAAATAGCTTATTGGAACAACACTAGTTAAATATTAACAAAACCTGATGCGTACATTTACTGCCTGTCTGAGTTTCTAGAGAAATTACAGAAATTAAGAATTTGAGTCCAGTTTTTCTCGGTTTTAAAGAACTAATTAAATTTTTTTTTTTGAGCCTGAAAAATTTCAAAACAGATTGACCCCAGAAAATGGCTCACTGTTTAACGGATCATTCTGCAACACATACCCACAATTAATAAAGGTTAAGAGTAATTTGACAAAAGTCTATAGCCCACACATTTTGCTCCACTAAACTTCAGCCTCGGGGGAGAAGCGGGTGGCTGTCCCTGCCTTTTTTCCTTATTACTGCTGTACGCCCATCGCACAAGTGAGAGTGAATTGGGGTATAATTTCACACAGTATATGAAACTTTTCACATCGTTCAAGGTTGTTTAAATAGCTTATCTGAACAATCCTAGTTAAGTAAGGGAGAACGTACAGCGAGCCGGTCATTATAGTGAAATAAACCGCGACAGGGTGATGCAAGTCTTGAATCATCCTGACGCGACTTATTTCGCTATAATAACCGGCTCGCTGTGCATTATTCCACTTATTACACGGATATTTATTAAAGAAATCAATAATTTGATACAAAATATGGAATTAAAAATGATTTTAGTCATTTAAAAATGATTGCATTGCGTCTGCTACAAAAATAGTTCCATAGCAACGGTTTGTTATAGCAGCGGTCTGCTGTTCAGCAATAACAGGCCGTAGAATGCCGTAACTAACCGATCAGAATCGAGTATTCAGCCGTGTAATAAGCAATAAAAGCTGCGTTGTACATTTAATGCATGTTTGAGTTACTACACGAACTAAAGATTTTAAGAATTTGGGTCCAGTTTTTGAAGATTTAAGTCAACGGACTAAATTAATTTTTTTGAGCATGACAAATTTCAAAACAATCTGACTGCAGGAAAAGGCTCGCTGTTAAATTTAATCATTCTACAACACATGCCAACAAACAATAAAAGTTAAGAATAATCTGACGAATGTCCATAGCCCACACATTTTGCTCCACTCTTAAACTTCAGCCTCATAATCACATTTTTCAAGACATGAACACGCACGCCTTTCATTGCTTATGACACATTCAGGGGAAAAAAAACAAAACAGATTTATACCTACAGATCATTTATAACTACAGAATCAACAGAAATAACAGCTTTTCCCCCAACCTTTTATTCCTGATTGTTGCTGTGCGCCCAGATCACAAGTGAAAGTGAGTTGGAGTATAATTTTACACAGGGCATAAAACACTTCACATCATTCAGCGTTGTTTAAATAGCTGATCTGAACAACCCTAGTTAAACATTAATAAAAACTGGTTTGTACATTCACTGCATGTTTTGGTTACTAGATGAACTAAAGAATTTAAGAATCAGGGTCCAGTTTTTGTAGGTTGGCTTCAACTGACTGAATTAATCTTTTATGAGCATGACATATTTCAATACAATTTGATCCAAGAAAAAGGTTCACCATTTAACGGATCATTCTACAACACATGCCAACAATCATCACCAGAATTTTCAAAATACTTTCACCATAGAAAAAGTTTCACTGTTTAACTGATCACTCGACAATGACACAGAAAGGCACACAAGAAAAAGCAGTTAAGTGGTACTTTGATTAAAGCCCATAGTTCATTCATTTAATTCACTCTCCACCTTGTAACATTTTGTCAAGTCACCAGCACACACACTTTTCATTGTTTTGACACTCCCAGGAAAAAAACAAACAAACAAACAGACAAAAAAAAAACCAAAGCACTGACCCTTTGCTAATACTGTTTTGTAAGTGTGGATGGCTCTCTGAGCCAGTGTTCCAGATGTCCAGGGAGTAAAACAAAATCACACACACAGTGACTGGAGAGTTTTAGGGACAGAGTCACTGCTGTGATTATACTGAGGGATGTTTTTATTTTACACTTTGTAGGTGTAAGTCTATTCAGGTAAAAGATATTTAGAAATTACAAATATTTAGATAGTCTTTTACAGTTTAATTTTTTTCTCTTTTAATTGCTTCTCTGGGCGCTAAACCATATAAATAATTGATCCTGTAAATATTGTTTAAAAGAGGGTGCTGTAGCCAAACTGAGCAGCAAAACTGAGGGAGAGAGAGAGAGAGAGAGATGTGATGTTATTCATCACATTTGAAAAGAGTGGGAAAGACATGGAAATGCACATCTTAACATAAACCTAAATATTTTAAGATAGGTTACAACATTACTCATGCTGTGTATTGTAAAAAAAAAAAGACATAAAAGCATAAGAAAGAATGTATGTACATAAGGTCTACATATCACAAGTCAGAAGACAGCACGTGACTGGCAGCAGACTCCCTGCCATTCAGGACATCTTCCACCAGCGGTGTCTGTGGAAGGCTCACAGGATCATTAAGGACCGCAGCCACCCAGCACGCAGACTGTTCTCCTTGTTACCGTCTGGCAGACGATACAGGAGCATGGCTGCACGCACCACCAGACTTAAGGACAGTTTTTACCACCAGGCCATCAGGCATCTTAACTCACACAACTAAACACCCCCCCCCCCCCCCCCCCCCCCCCCGGAGTCTGGACTACCTACTTTGCTGCACTGTTCACTGCTCAAGTGCACTGTTGCACTTCTAACTTGCTAACGTGCACTGTCTACCTTCACAGGTTACTATGATTCACAATGTTTACATGATACTGCACTGACACTTACACTGGTACATAAAGCTGTACATCCCCCATGTGCAATGCCGTTGTTCACACTCGCCACTTTAAACTTTAAATCTAAGCGTCGTTTACATGTATATAGTGTATATTTCATATTCTGTTCCATAGTCTGTTATATTTATTGTGCACCCTCCGTGTACCTTATTGTTCATTATGCATACCTCTCTTTTTATATTTATATTTTTCTTCTTAGTTAACTCCTTTTATATATTTATAACTCTCTTTTATATTTTCTTTCTTAGTGTACTCCTTATTCCCCTACCTTGTGCTCTTATTGCTGAGTTGACCTGTTTCTCTCTTCTCACACATTTCATTGTACCGTTGACCCTGTGTCAACCTACATATGACAAATAAACTCTTAAACTAAACTAAAATCTTAAATATGTCTCTAAAATAATCTCACTCATATGTAAAGCACCAACAGATGGTAACTGCAGTAAAGAGATACTTTGTAAAACAACATGGACCCAGTGATGGGAGCAAGAATGAATCAAACAGACCAGAAAATCAACTGACCTGAGTTTATTACAAGTATTACAAAGCATCAAACCAATGACTGTGTCAGCTGTCTGATCTGTTGATTAAACAGACAGATGAATGACATAACACAAACATTAAGACCAACTGTCATACAGCTTTCACATTTATGCCAAAGTCCTCAAAAGAGGCACCAGTCAGCATCCTCTCCACAAACACACATCCATAGGAGTTCCATACTAAAATTCTGATTACTACTAATTGACAACTAATTGATAACGTCATTACTATCCCTTTTACTGAAGGGTGCACAGCATTGCATTTGTAACGTCAATAAAACTAGGCCTCTGAGATGCATGGGATGTTTCTTCAGATAAATAACTCAGGCATTTCAGTCACTAAGCAAAAACAAATACACATTTAAATTTAGAAGCGTTCAAAAAATAGCACTGTAAAGTAAGTTAGATAAGGACATATTGCACAGTTGTGTCAGATCCATTCTTAGTGCTTGAAGGCTGAAAGATCAAGTCTGAAAAGCTCTTTTATATAGAATTTATGAATAATGTTTGGCAATGCAATGAACTGTATGTTTTACAGGCCCTATTACGTTACAAAATTAAGTTGATTTCTTTTTTGGGGCCGTGGAGATGTTTTCAGCTGGACTGCATTTAGTTTAACCAACATTTCTAACATTTCCGACACCTTAAACACATTTGGTACAAGGAATCATTTCACTACAGTATGTAAAAATACGTACAATGTCAGACCACATTAAGATCAGTACATGAAAAAAGCCTCTGTAGACAGATGATGTCCATGAGCAAATTACAGAAAACTGATGAAATCTGATCTTTCAGCCACTTCAATTCTTGCATCTACCTTTTGTTCTTACTGACTCAAACAGAACATACTTCAACACTTTCTGTTTTTCTTACATTTATTTAAGTTTGATCTATTAAGGCTCCTGAAATTCTGTCAGCGTGTTTAGGTTTGTTGCAGGTTGGGGCATCTTGGTTCTTCTGGGCTTTGAACGTCTCTCTGATTCAGTGGTAGAACTCTGTGAGGCAGTGCCAGACTTTCCAGGTGAGGCTAGTGATGGGAATGACTCACAGCTGACTTTAGATCTTGATTGTGTTGTATATATTGCATATATTTCTTTACTGCTTACTATAAAGGAATAAGAAGAAAATATGAGATGAGTCACTGTTAAAAATGAACAAAGGTGAATATGTCACTGTTTGTATGTACAACAGCATATGCCCTTTGATTTTTCATGTGTCACAGACTGTGAGGAGACTGGATGCAGGTGCAGGTCATCTTTATTGTCATCCAAATTGTTTTCCTAACAGGGTCTGGTACACAATAAACTGTACAGGCTTTAACCTTGCTCGGGGCTGGGCTACATATATATATATATATATATATATATATATATATATATATGTATGTATGTATGTATGTATGTATGTATGTATGTATGTATGTATTATATAAGCGTAAGTGCACACAATAATTCAGGAACAAGAAGGTGTGCCAGTCAGATCCAACAAGGCTTTGATTAGCCAGGGAGGTAGGGAAAGAGACCGAACTTCATTATCATGCAAGAAAATGTGTCTGATTTGGTTTATATATATATATCTTGTCTTAAAAAAAATAAAAAAATAAAATACTGTACGGCAGCGATTCTCAACTCCAGTCCTGGGGGCCCATTGTCCTGAATGTCTTTGTTTTAACTCAGGACTGGCACACCTGCATGAAGTTCTGAGATATGCCATTGATCAATTAATCATCAAGCCCTTGATTAGCTCAAATGATGAGTTAAAACAAAGACGTGCGGGACAGTGGGCCCTCAGGACTGAAGTTGAGAATCACTGCTGTATAGTACATCCAAGCTGGAAACTATGTAGTGCTCTACACCCTAGAGTATCTCTACAAGAAAACACTGCTCATAACATTAGGGTGTTTAAGATGCAAGACAAAGAATAACTGAAGAGGGCCTGTTTGGAAATGGGTCCTGCACAGTTTCTAGTCATCAGTGCAATGAATTGCAAGACTCAAATTGGGATCCAGTGTACGACTTCAGTGTAAATCGCTCGTCAGAGCTAAAAAGTTCACAGTTTAATTTTTATCTGTAATATTTTCCAGCGTAGATTTCGGTGTAAAGGCGCAGAAATATTTGCAGCTGGGTAGGACATAACGTAGATAAGCAGGTTAAATCAGTCTTCTGAAGCCAGGTTTTTGACTGTTTTAACTGGGAGTATATCTTGAGTTCGGTAGAAAGTAACTGTATCTGTCACCTGTTTCGAGTGTTGGCTTACATTAAACAATGATTACACTTACTGTTATCTTTGCCTGAGTGATCACATGAGGGAATCTCTGATTGCATTGTTGAGTAATGTTTGTTTAGCTCTTGCTGATAATCCAAACAATGTCTGTGTGGCTTAAATTGTGGCTTATAACAATTGTTAGACTCTCAGCATGTGCTGTTAGGAATGTTTTCTTTTAAAATTGTTGGTTACAATTATTGTACGAATGGTGTCTATGTAAAGCTTGAAAATTAAAGTGGACTCATTTAAATTAGATTTAGCAAATCCAAGCTACTTCCATATTACTGGAATGGAACCTTTTTTTTAAAACCAGTTCCTCTCTTTCAAACCCACTGCATTCTGTTTATAAACAAGTTAGGATATAGGGGAAGAAAAACAGATATGTGAAGAATATGTCTAACAAGTACTATTCTTTTAAAGGTACCATGTGCAGTATAATATTCTATTGGTTTACTGGTGTGGGGTGGGATGAGTTACTATTCTGTGGATTCTTTTGTGACATCCTAAACAATAGCAAGATTTACAATGTAAGTAAGTTTGGGATAAAATTAAAACTAGTTGTGGTATAATATCATCATATCACCCGCCCTTAAACGCGTGTATTGTCCCAATCATCCATTGTCTGTAGCTCGTGAATTGCTGTGTACCTTTGGGAAAAACTTCTACACTCTGAAAAACATTCTGAGTGCTGAACAAGTTTCTCTCTAATGTTATGGGTTCGTTTTGAATACGTCTAAAAATAAGTCTGTATGAAATATATGTCTGTTTTTTGCTTGTTATTTTTCTGACCTTTCTTCATTAATCATTACACCACAGTTTTTCCATTAGCAATGCCAATATAAAAAAAAACTGTAGAATGTCAAAAAAAATGAAATGAATTACACGAACAATGATATAAAAATATAATGTGAATCGCCACTTACAGTTGAGAGGAAAGTTCATACTCTGATTACTCTTCAGTGAGATACAGTCCTCTGACAACATGCTGAGGTCTGTAGTGACAGAGCTCTGTGAGACTCTCCTAGAGATTCCAGATGAAGGCAGTGACTGGAGTGATCCACAGCTGGCCTCAGATCTTAGTGTTGTCTGAGAACCGTATCCAGAACTCCCCAAAGTTCTCAAAGACATCGTGTCATATCTTTCTTCACTGCTTACTATAAAGAGATAAAGTGAAAATATAAGAAATTACTTTTGAGATTGGAGGTAGATTTCAGTATGTCACGTGTTCTTGGAGAGATGCAGAGATGGCCAGAGACTGAAGCTAGCTTAATTAGCTACACTAACAACTTAGCACTAAGAATGTCAGCTGATGAATGAAATGCATTACATGAACAATGATATAAAAAATATAATGTGAATCGCCACTTACAGTTGAGAGGAAAGTTCATACTCTGATTACTCTTCAGTGAGATACAGTCCTCTGACAACATGCTGTGGTCTGTAGTGACAGAGCTCTGTGAGACTCTCCTAGTGATTCCAGATGAAGGCCGTGACTTGACTGATCCACAGCTGGCCTCAGGTCTTAGTAGTCTTGTCTGAGAACCGTATCCAGAACTCCCCAAAGTTCTCAAAGACATCGTGTCATATCTTTCTTCACTGCTTACTATAAAGAGATAAAGTGAAAATATGAGAAATTACTTTTGAGATTGGAGGTAGATTTCAGTATGTCACGTGTTCTTGGAGAGATGCAGAGATGGCCAGAGACTGAAGCTAGCTTAATTAGCTACACTAACAATTTAGCATTAAGAATGTCAGCTGATGTCCATTCCTTTGTGAAGGGAAGTACATCTCATTTGGTTTACATGCATTTCTTGTCTGTACTACAATTTCCATCCAGTAATGGAAACAGCATTCTGAGCACTTGTCTACACATGTTCTTATTGTTTTTCATTGTAAATATCTTTGGATCAGTTCCCCTCCACTGTTATAGGCTTATTTTGCATATCTCTAAAGATAAGTCAGTATGAAACAAGCCTCTGTGTTTTTTCAGTTAGGTTATCTGGCATTGTTTTTTTCCTGTATAAATAACTTCACATTATTTTATGTATATGAAATGTCTAGAACAAGTTTTTTAATCACACTATAGAATGCAAAACCAATACAAGGACCAATACAAGTTCTATTGTGTAATGTGAATTTCCACTTACAGTTTGGAGGAAAGTTCATACTCTGATTACTCTTCAGTGATACACTGTCCTCTGACTCCTTATTAATTGGTAACTTTGTGAAACTCCTGTTAAGCTTCTCCAAAGACAGATCCATAGTTCCCTCATCTGCTCTTCTCATCTGTGCCTCTGCAGCTGCAGACTGTGCATTTTCTGTCTTCAGAGCTGTTCT
Source organism: Chanos chanos (assembly GCF_902362185.1). NCBI lineage: Eukaryota > Metazoa > Chordata > Actinopteri > Gonorynchiformes > Chanidae > Chanos > Chanos chanos. Next base: position 30,576,832 of record NC_044503.1, on the reverse strand, counting down.
CTGCTCTTCTGCCTGTAATCCTCCTCCATTCGTTTCATAGTGCTGGCCTCTGTTATCTGCTACCATCTCCTCTATCGTCTTCAGCAGTTCTGTGACCTGTGTTAAATTTGTCTTCTTCCGATTATCAAAAACATGATATCTTCCCCCACATTTCTGAATAATCTGATGGAGGGCCTCCCCTTCACACTCAATGTACTGCTCAATGGTCACCTCTCCTAATGTGTCTCCATACGTGAACAGGACTATACAGTGACTCCAGACTCTGTTACCGAGAAGCTCCAGGTGTTCTATCATGCATCTTCTCTTTTCTTCTGAGAATGAGAATAATACAGGTATAACCAGGAGGAAAGCATGAGGTCCTGGTCCACACAAAGTCACACTCCGTAAGATCTCTTGTTCAGTTAGGTGTCTAAGTGGATGGACTTCTGGGGTATCTTTCACAACGTCATTCCTCCACCAGCCTGGAGTGTCCACCACAGTAACCAGTCTCCCTGCTACTTCTCCATGTATCTTTACAGATAGAAGAGTTTTATTTAAAGTAAACCCTGAAATGCCCAAGATGGTGTTTCCGGTTGAACTCTTCCCACTAAGGATGTAACCCAGCAGAACAATACCCACTTCTGAGAGATGGTGGAGGTCTCCTGTGTGTGAGAGAAAATTCAATCTGCCTCTATATCAAAAACTACCTGTACAGACCAAATTCTAACACTCACATACTGACAATTTGCTGTGCTTTTCTGTGCAGATGTTCTAATTTAATTGTACATGCATAGTAACATTTACCACGAAACATAAGTAAATTATACATCTCTGTTCTGCTTCTGAGGCACACAGAATACTTGATTACTACTACTACATGATACTACATTATTATCATGACGCAGATTTAAATATAAAAGTAAACTAAAAACACACTGAACTGTCTTGAATGCATCTCAGCAGTGAGCATTCAGGGGCTCTGTTATATATTTGTTGTAGTGTGTTGATATTTTCAGAATATTTGGTGACAATGTTTTTATGCAAATATTAAGCAAAATTTAGTTTATTTTTTTTTCTTTTTGTTTTTTATGTATGTATTTATTTTTGTATCATACTCATTGGTAGTGTTCTATAAAAATATTCTGGTCTTTTTGTAAATCTGGTTCCAAAGTCAGAAATTTTAAAGGTTTACCTCTCTGTGATTTCATTTCTACTCTCTGTTTCTGCACATTCATCAGGGTCCTTTCCCAGGATTCTCTCTGTGCTCTCCTCCTCTCCTCCACTTCCTGTAATCTTCTCCTGTCCATATCCAAATGGCAGCCCTTGTTTCCTGCCACCATCCCCTCAATCTTTTGCAGCAGTTCTATAACCTGAGTTGAATTCTGGATTGAATTGTTGAGAACATGATGTCTGTTCCCACACTTCTTAAGAAGCCACTTCAGAGCCTCCCCTTGATTCTTAATGTATTGCTCAGTGGTTAATTCCCTTAGCAAATCTACACAAGTAAACAGCACTATGGTGTGTAAATGGGCCTTGCTGCCAAACAGCTCCAGAATTTCCTGTATTTGTTGCTTTTCCAGTGCTGTGAACGCACGTATGCAAGGCAGAACCAGAAGCATAGCATGGGGTCCTGGAGGACACAGAGACACAATCCGGACAATCTCTTGCTTAATCCTTTCGGGAGTATCCATCAAAGGGTGACCATACACCCAGCCTGGTGCCTCTACCACAGTGACCTGCCTCCCTGCCATTTCTCCATGCCTCATCACACACTGAGCTGTACTTGTCAAATCAATTTGTCCTCTGCCCAAGATGGTGTTTCCTGCTGAACTCTTCCCAGCACATTTGTAACCCAATAAAACAAGTCTTAGTTCTGTGAGACAGTGCTGACTCCCTGTTAGAAAGAGAAATTGTCTTTGAAAACTTAGTGATGAATATGAATGACAAGAAACAGAGAAACAGTGAATTATCCTAAAGTAGTCTTCATATTATCAAAAAAGAAGTAAGAAAGGAAACAGAATTGGTTCCTAAGTATTTTTAGTACATGACTGGGTATGAATTTCTGCTTCATAGGCAGAAGCACTCAAATAGTTGGATGTATGTTTAAAGATTTTATAAATCCTGTGTAGTAGTGCTGGTACACTAAAAATTTACCAAAACTGATTATACGAATCTCTTATTTTTCAGTTTTAAGTGACATGTAACTCTTTTCAATCACACCTGAAATACTTTAAGAGAACAGATGCATGAATCACACAGACATAGGCCTACATCACATTAAAAATTGATGTATACTCATCATAAAAATACTCAACACTTTTTAATTTGTCTTTACTCTTGACAAAAACACAAACAAACAAACAAAAAACAATATCCCATCATGCCATTCCGTGTGTGACAAGGAATGATAGAGGAAATACCATAATTCTGCATCAGTCTTTCAAAAAAAGTTCAGAAGAATCTGTCAGTAATATTGGAGAATTTGACTGTAATTTCTTATGCTTACTTTGACACTGACCCTTGAACCAAATTTTGTAGCACTGGTTTGTTTGATTTTGCCCCAAAGAGAGAGACAGGCACCAGAAACATAAAGAAACGTACCTCGTAGTGATCTCCTTTTCATCTGCTTTTTCAGTTTTTTGCTGGTCTTCTGGGTACCTTCACTGACTTTCTGTGTCTCCTCTTCAAATTCCTGTAATACTCTTACCATACCTTCGATATGTTTAGTGAAAACACCTTTTATTTATTGTAAGAAAGACTCATATCATGTCAGTGATAAAGGAAATGTTCAAATCTTGGATAAGTTGACTACTGAACACAAAATAGATGATAATCATTACAGTGAAAAAAAATATTCAGTTATCTATCTGTGCATCTCAACTTCCAAAGCTTAACTTCCAAACTCTCTCTGAATTCAAAGCAGCTCTATGAATTGCTACACTGGTGCATGACAAAAATGTGGACTATATGTTGGAAACATAAGTAATGAATTCCATAAGAGTAGAGTTCTCAGGTTGAGAAACCTTCAGTGCATGTTGGGAATATCTAACATGGCACATTATTCAAACTGATTCCTGAATGTCAGAACACATTTCAGAGAAAAAAGAAACTCACCCTTAATGACTGTGAGGTTCTCTTTGGGCAGATTCCCTTTCACATCTTTCTGCTTCTTCTCATATTCTTCTGTCTCTTGCAAGGTCTCACTGACCAGTATGTAATGATGGCCACCGTTTGCTGCCACCATCTCCTCAATCTTCTCTAGTAGTTCTGTAACCTGAGTTTCCTCCGACTGCTTCTTGGTATTAAAGACATGATACCTATTCCCACATTTCTCAATAAGCCACTGGAGGGCTTTGCCTTCACTCTCAATGTACTGCTCAATGGTTTCGTCTCCAAGTGAGTCTCCATTAATGAACAGAATAATGATGTGTTTCCAGACTCTTTCATCAAGAGGCTCCAAATGTCCCGCTAATGCTCGTCTGTTCATTTCTGTAAATGAAGCGTCTACATCTATGACCAGGAGGAAAGCATGTGGTCCAGGAGGACATAGAGACACACTAAGCACAATTTTTGATTTATCCAGTTTAGGAATAAATTGTCCAGGGCAGTTAATCCACCAGCCTGGAGGTTCAACCAGAAAAACCTTCATTCCAGCTACTGTTTTTTGCCTGTTCACACAGTGAGTAGCCATTCTTAAATCAAAATCCTTTGTACCCAGGATAATGTTTCCTGCTGAATTTTTCCTTGTGTAGCCACTGCCAAGCAAAACAATCCTAACTTCTGTCATGTCATGTTGGGCACCTGAAAAGGACCAACGATATAATATTCCAAGTATTCATTCTGTTATCAACAATGTATTCTTACGACAATGCATTCTTAAAGTTAGTCTGCAGTAAGATATACACTATGGCGATTAAGTATAATAGTAAACAATATTCTCTATTCATCTGTGTAAACACTATCTTATAAATCTTTGCACTACATGTATATAAATATAAAAATATGTAAAAAAAAAAAAAAAAAGTAAATATAAACGGTTTGACTCAAACTTCAGTTTGTTCTCATTTAATGTAATGTGTTCTTTTATTTATTATTAACTGCACATATACTTTTTGAATTGATTTAACAATTATACATAAAAAGGACAGCTGGACAGCTGTATGAATAGGAAATGTGGTGGAGGGGTGTAATAAGGACATCAGAACAAACACCATTTGTGAAATAAAAAGTGATCATACCCATAAGAGCCCTTTGGCTCTTCCTCTGATTCTGCACTTCTGTCATCCTCCGTTTTGCTCGTTTTTCTTCGGATCTCATCCTCCTATCAACATTCCCTAAAATCTCTCTGTTTATTTCATAATGAAGACTGTTATTTCTAATCACCATCCCCTCTATCTTATCCAGCAGCTCTCTGACCTTAGAACCGCCACCCAAGTTCTTGCTGTCAAAAACGTGATACCTGTTCCCACATTTCTCAAAAAGTTCCTTGAGGTCCCTTCTTCGTTTGTCAATGCATTGTTCAACTGTCACGTGTTCAAGAGAGTCCCCATTAGTGAACAGTAATACAGTGTGATTCCAGGCTTTCTCACCAAGAAGTTCTAAATGTTCAATTAGTGATCTTCTGCTTTTCTCACTCACTGCATTGTTTAAGTTTATAACTAGAAGCAGAGCATGGGGTCCTGGAGGACATAGTGACACACTGTGCACAATGTGTTGTTTAAGCCAGTTGGAAGACAGCTCTACAGAGTGATACACTGACCAGCCAGGTGCCTCAATCAGAGTGACTTGTCTTCCTTCTATTTTCCCATGTCTGATAACATTCTCTGTAGTGCTTGACAAATCAAATTCCTCTCTGCCCAGTAGGGTGTTTCCAGCTGAGGTCTTTCCGGCACCTTTATTTCCCAGCAGTATAATTCTCAACTCAGACAGACGTCCAGCCCCTGTTGGTGAGACAGCTGTCAAGGCTTTATAATTTAGTGATGCGTTTGTAATTTCCTTAAGCCACAAAGAGAAAACAATTATCTATAGACAGCCATTTAAAAATTACACTCACTCTAAAATGACAAATTCAGAATTTATTTGTCCTAATATAGCCACTGTAGCAGTTTCTTGAGGAAAAGAGAGACAATCCTAACTGTACTTTTTTACCACTAAAAGTGTCAGTCAGATATGATGACTTGAATATCTTTCAGGATCAGAATATTACCATTTGAACTTACCTGACGCTGAACCACTCATTGCCATTTTCTCAGTCCATGGAGACCTACATTAGTTTAACAATAGCAAAAAAAAAAAAAAAACCCTTTCAATCATCCATGTTTTTAAGAGTTTACAACCCAGTATGCCATGCACAAGAGTTCACAACCCTTAAAGTCGTACTTTTAGGATATGTGTGATTTTAGTGGGGAAATATGAGAAGAGTGCTCTGCCGCCTGCGTTAAACGGAGGACCGTGGAGGAGTTATACTTTATAGGTTTCACAAAAAATTAAATTAATCTTTTGGCATATAAGCACCACATTAATATATGTATTAGGACTTTGAAAAGATTGTGCAAGAAACTGTGTCTGTTCCGAAGAAAGAACCACATGGACTTGGAGGAAATAGTCTCTTTTGTTACGATTTTATTATCAAAATATTTTGATTTTATTCTCATAATATTATGACCTTTTTTTCTTGAAATATTATATTTTATTCTCAATTACAACTACAACCTTATTCTCAAAATCTCAGAACTTTTTTTTCCCCTCAGTGTGGTCCAGTATTATTCCTAATTACCTGTGCCACTGACGAACCTGTCTGTTGCTTCAAGTCGTGTTTTGTACTATTGTCTTATATCCACAGTTAAACCCCTCACACACTTGCATCCAATTATAACCTGTGTTTCCTCAGTCATTTTATCAGCAGGACTGATTTGAACAATTTTAAAAGAGGATTGTACCAAAGGGTGATAATCACATCTAAACAGTTTTGATGCGTTTCCATGATCTCATGTTGTATTACATTGATTGAACCACTTGCTCTTATCTCAAATAAAAGCATTTTTATCTGAACAATGAAAAGGTTCCATCACACTTTTCACTAAATGTGCATTCAGTCACTTTTTTGCTGCCTACATTAAAAACAACAACAACAAAAAAAAACCTCACCAGACCCACTTTTCAGATACGACTTTCTGTCTCAGTCCTGCATTCTTAGCATCTCCTTTGCTAACCTTGCATGAAACTAATTTTACATTAAAAATCATAAGTCATACTATATGGTGCTTTTACAGACACTTTAGCAAGACACAATGGCACAAACGAAAGTGCATGGGAGTATACTTTTACAAGCAGGGTTGTTAAAATAGCTTATTGGAACAACACTAGTTAAATATTAACAAAACCTGTTGCGTACATTTACTGCCTGTCTGAGTTTCTAGAGAAACTACAGAAATTAAGAATTTGAGTCCAGTTTTTCTCGGTTTTAAAGAACTGATTAAATTTTTTTTTTGAGCCTGAAAAATTTCAAAACAGATTGACCCCAGAAAATGGCTCACTGTTTAACGGATCATTCTGCAACACATACCCACAATTAATAAAGGTTAAGAGTAATTTGACAAAAGTCCATAGCCCACACATTTTGCTCCACTTAATTTCAGCCTCATTATCACATTTTGTCAAGACAAAAAGACGTTCGCCTTTCATTGTTTATAACACATTCAGGTTGAAAACTGAATTATAATACTTTATAACTACAGAATCAATAGAAATAACACCTTTTTCCCCAACCTTTTTGAGTTACTAGATGGTCTAAAGAAGGGTCCATTTTTTGTAGGTTTGTTTCAACTGACTGAATAAAAGGGCTCACCGTTTAACAGATCACGCTACAACACATGCCAACAAATAATAAAAGTTAAGAGTAATTTGATGAAAGTCTTTTATTACGCCTTTTTAGTCATGACATATTCGGGTCTGGGGGGGAGCGGGGGAGAAGCGGGTGGCTGTCCCTGCCTTTTCTCCTCATTACTGCTGTACGCCCAACGCACAAGTGAGAGTGAATTGGAGTATAATTTCACACAGGGTATGAAACTTTTCACATCGTTCAAGGCTGTTTAAATGACTTATCTGAACAATCCTAGTTAAGTAAGGGAGAACGTACAGCGAGCCGGTCATTATAGTGAAATAAACCGGGTGATGCAAGTCTTGAATCATCCTGGCGCGACTTATGACCGGCTCGCTGTGCATTATTCCACTTATTAAACGGATATTTATTAAAGAAATCAATAATTTGATACAAAATACTGAACTGAAAATGATTTTAGTCATTTAAAAATGATTGCATTGCGTCTGCTACAAAAATAGTTCCATAGCAACGGTTTGTTATAGCAGCGGTCTGCTATTCAGCAATAACAGGCCGTAGAATGCCGTAACTGACCGATCAGAATCGAGTATTCAGCCGTGTAATAAGCAATAAAAACTGCGTTGTACATTTAATGCATGTTTGAGTTACTACACGAACTAAAGATTTTAAGAATTTGGGTCCAGTTTTTGAAGATTTAAGTCAACGGACTAAATTAATTTTTTTGAGCATGACAAATTTCAAAACAATCTGACTGCAGGAAAAGGCGCGCTGTTAAATTTAATCATTCTACAACACATGCCAACAAACAATAAAAGTTAAGAATAATCTGACGAATGTCCATAGCCCACACATTTTGCTCCACTCTTAAACTTCAGCCTCATAATCACATTTTTCAAGACATGAACCCGTACGCCTTTTATTGTTTGACACATTCAGGGGGAAAAAAACCCCAGAATTATAAGAATTTATATCTACAGAATCAATAGAAATAACAGCTTTTCCCCCAACCTTTTATTCCTGATTGCTGCTGTGCGCCCAGATCACAAGTGAAAGTGAGTAGGAGTATAATTTTACACAGGGTATAAAACACTTCACATCATTCAGCGTTGTTTAAATAGCTGATCTGAACAACCCTAGTTAAACATTAATAAAAACTGGTTAGTACATTCACTGCATGTTTTGGTTACTGGATGAACTAAAGAATTTAAGAATCAGGGTCCAGTTTTTGTAGGTTTGATTCAGTTGACTGAATTAATCTTTTATGAGCATGACATATTTCAACACAATTTGATCCAAGAAAAAGGTTCACCATTTAACGGATCATTCTACAACACATGCCAGCAAACATCACCAGAATTTTCAAAGGACTTTCACCACAGAAAAAAGTTTAGCTGTTTAACTGATCACTGCACAACGACACATAAAGGCAAGAAAAAGCAGTTAAGTGGTGCTTTGATTAAAGTCCATAGTTCATTCATTTGATTCACTCTCCACCTTCAGCCTTATTGTAACATTTTGTCAAGTCATCAGCACACACATCTTTCATTGTTTATGACACTCTCAGGGAAAAACAAACAAACAAACAAACAAACAAAAAAAACCCAGATCACTGACCCATTGCTAATACTCTTTTGTAAGTGTGGATGACTCTCTGAGCCAATGTGCCGGAATAAAACAAAATCACACAGACAGTGACTGGATAGTTTTAGGGACAGAGTCACTGGTGTGATTTTAGTAAGGGATATTTTATTTACACTTTGTTGGTGTAAGTCTATTCAGGTAAAGCATATTTAGAAATTACAAATATTTAGATAATCTTTTACAGTTCAATTTTTTTCTCTTTTAATTGCTTTTCTGGGTGCTAAACCATATAAATTATTGATCGTGTACATACTGTAAAACTGAGAGAGAGAGAGAGAGAGAGAGAGAGAGAGAGAGAGAGAGAGATGCAATGTTATTCATCACATCTGAAAATAGTGGGAAAGACATAGAAATGCACATCTTAACATAAACCTAAACATAAACATAAGCTAAACATTTTAAGATGGGTTACAAGATTACTCATGCTGTGTATTGTAAAGAAAAAGGACATAAAAGCATAAGAAAGAATGTATGTACATAATGTCTACCTGTCAGAAGTCAGAAGACAAATCTTAAATATGTCTCTAAAATGTTCTCACTGATATGTAATGCACTGACAGATGGTAACTGAGGTAAAGAGATACTTTGTAAATCAACATGGACCCAGTGATGGGAGCATGAATGAATCAAACAGACCAGAAAATCAATTGATCAGAGTTTATTACAAGTATTACAAAGCATCAAACCAATGACTGTGTCAGGTGTCTGATCTGTTGATTACACAGACAGATGAATGACATAACACAAACATTAAGACCAACTGTCATACAGCTTTCACATTTATGCCAGTCCTCAAAAGAGGCACCAGTCAGCATCCTCTCCACAAACACACATCCATATGTGTTCCATACTAAAATTCTGATTACTACTAAATGATAACTAATTGATAACCTCATTACTGTCCTTTTTATGGAGGTGTTCGCAGCATTGCACATGTAACGTCAATAAAACCAGGCCTCTGAGATGCATGGGATGTTTCACCACATAAATAACTCTGGCATTTCAGTCACTAAGCAAAAACAGATATACATTTCAATTGAGAAGCATTCAAAAAATATCACTGTACAGTAAGTAAGATAAGGACATATTGCACAGTTGTGCCAGATCCATTCTCAGTGCTTGAAGGCTGAAAGATCAAGTCTGAAAAGCTCTTTTATATAGAATTTATGAATAATGTTTGGCAATGCAATGAACTGTATGTTTTAGAGCCCCTGTTACGTCTCAAAATGAAGTTGATTTCTTTTTTGGGGCCATGGAGATGTTCTCAGCTGGACTACATTTAGTTTAACCAACATTTCTAACATTTCCGATACCTAAAACACATCTGGTACAAGCAATCATTTCACTGCAGTATGTAAAAATATGTACAGTCTCAGACCACATTGTGGCAATAAGAGCCATGTCCCTTATAATAAAATATTCTTTTTTAAAAACATGGCGTCTGCATACGGGTCATGATCCGTGTTTATAAATACCTGGCCCAGGTAACATTGCGCTCTCTCCTCCACTTCCTCTGCCTGGTGTGTCGCGCTTGTGCGTTTAGAACACCTCAAGGTATCTGCGCTGTTAGGACGCGCTTGGTTTTTTTTGAGAGAGAGCGAGAGCGAGGTTTTCTTTTCCTCCATTCGGAGGTTTTTTTGAACCAGAACAAGTTCCACCGGTAAGTCGTTGTCAATTCCTGCTTACGATTTTATTGTGATTTTTTTTTTTGTAATCGTATGTAGCAGGTGACACGGCGGCGGTGAGACAAATCTTCCTTTTTAAAGTCCGGTTCCATAATGACCGCTCTTTAGAAGCCGTAACCTTGGGCTACGGCTTGGGGTTTTTCTTTTCCTTCCGAAAGGGTTTTTTTTTTTTACCTAGGGATAGCGCTTCTGTTCTCCGTTTATTTCAGTTTTGTTTTATTTTCTTGTTATTTTCCTAAGGCGCCCGGGTTGCCCTTTTATTGTTGATGTATTGAAAATTGTGTTGAAAGTTATTTTGTTACGGCAATTTTAAAAGTCGGATTGCCGTAATATTATGTGTATTATTTTGAACGTGATTGTTTGAAATTGTTTCTTTTGGAAGTTTGTGGTCAGGACTTATTTTCTTTAGTCAAATAAATAAATAATTGAATAACTGTGCTTGTGTTTGGTTCACTGTAACTTAGGCCGGCATTAATAACATTTATTATTATAATATTTTTATTTCTAACTACTCTGTCTGAGTGGTGGTGGATTTCACCTGGCGCCCGAACTGTAAAATAAAAATAGTCCCACTACCGTCACAACATTAAGATCAGTACATGAAAAAACCCAGAGCAAAATACAGAACACTGGTGAAATCTGATCTTTAAGCCACTTCAGTTTCTTGTGTCTACCTTTTGTTCTTACAGACTCAAACAGAACAAACTTCAACACTTTCTTTTTTTCTTACATTTATTTAAGTTTGGTCTATTAAGGCTCCTGAAATTCTGTCAGTGTGTTTAGGTTTGTTGCAGGTTGGGGCAACTTGGCTCTTCTGGGCTTTGAACTTCTCTCTACACCCTAGAGAATCTCTACAAGAAAACACTGCTCATAACATTAGGGTGTTTAAGATGCAAGATAAAAAATAACTGTTTTGAAATGGGTCCTGCACAGTTTCTAGTCATCGAGATTACGAGACTCAAATTGGGTTATACAGAGACGGAATGGCTTGCAGCAGGGAACCTGGCACCCCAGACTCCCGCAGCACCCCCCAGAAGACACCCCAGGGAACACGATCCTAAGCCTTCTCAAGATCCACAAAACATGTGTACTACTGGATTGGTAAACTCCAATGATACCTCCAGTATCCATGCAAGGATGAAGAGCTGGTACGCTGTTCCATGGTCAGGACGGAATCCACATTATTCCTCTGGGATCTGAGGTTCGACAGTTGGCTGGAGTGTCATTTCTAGCACTCTGGAGTATGCTTTCCCAGGGAGGCTGAGCAGTGTGATACTCTGATAATTAGAGCACACTCTCCAGTCCCTCTCTTTAAAAATGGGAACCACCACCCCCGTCTGCAACTCTACAGGCGCTGTCGCTGGCCTCCACGCCACATTGAAGAGACATGTAAGCCATGACAGCCCAACAACATCCAGAGCCTTAAGCGTTTCAGGGCGGATCTCATCCGCTCCTGGCGCCTTGCCACTGCGGAGTTTCCAAACTGCCTCAGTAACCTTTGCCAGGGAGATGGGCATGTCAGTCAGGTTTAGGAGCTCCTCAAAGTGTTCCTTCCACCATCCAGTCACCTCCCTGTCCCTGCTGAGAACAGTCTGGATGATGTCCTGCCTGCCCCTCCTGAGCTGCCTGACAGTTTGCCAAAACCTCTTTGAAGTCAACCAAAAGTCTTTCTACATGGTCCCCCCGAATCCTCCCATACCTGAGTTTTTGCCTCCACGACCTCCATTGCTGCAGCCCTTTTGGCCTGCTGGTACCTCTCAGCCAATTCTGGAGTCCCCCCGAACTAGCCAAACCCGGAAGACCTCCTTTTTCAGCCCCGATGGTCTCCCTCACCAGTGGCATCTACCACTTGGTCCTTGGGTTGCAGCTACGACATCGCACCTGGACTCCATTTCTTCCCTTGCAGATGGTGGGCCCACAGCAGTATAACCATAATAAACAACATAATAACCGCCCCCAATTGTTACAGTTTCTAACCTTACCTTTTTGTTAAAGAAATATTGGATGTAACATGGATGGCCAGCAGGTGGCCAGCTTTTTCTTTTCCTTCGTTTTTATCTTTTTAATTATTGAAAATTATTTGGTAGTTATTGAAAAGTATACACACACACATGGAATTTTCTCAGAATTTTTTTCATAAATGTCACATAATAAATGTTTTCATAAATGTTTTTTCAGTCCGAGTCAGCTAGAAATAAATGTGTTTTTTCATCTGAACAGCTAGTAAAAGGTTTACTATCAACACGTGAAATACATGTAGAAAAGGTCATTTAGGGAATGACTTGGGCGTCTTATTACATAATGTGTTCAGGTTATTACATAGTTCACTAACAACTGTTACTCACTTTATAATGTAGTAACTAGCATATAATGTGATCATGTATTACATAATGCGCAAAAAGATGGTACATTATGTCATCAACATTTTTAACATAATATAGGCATATTATTACATTATGAGTTTTTGTTACTTTTTTTTTTTTACATTTTGTGCTATTATTACATTATGTGCAGTTATTATGAGTTGCAACATACATTATATAACCACTTTTATGTATTTAACTTAAACTGCCTAGGTGGTGGTTAATCAATGGGCGTACACTGACTGCACACCGATAGCTTTAAGGATGTCGACTGATTTCCAGAAATCTGATCTGGATCTCAGGCTTTGTACAAAACATTAACACATTCACGTGTTGTTGTTTAGAGTTTGTGACTTTATTAAGGATAATAAGCCAGAATTATAATACAAGCAACCAGTCCAGACATTCAGAGAGTAGAACAGAGTATTCATTTTCAAAGTGTTTATCACAGCAACATATGAGTAAAAAAAAAAAAGTTTCATGTTGCAACACACACACACAAACAAACAGTTTTCCGTCAGAAAGAGAAAGGAAGAGTCTATACACAGGAATAATACACCTGAAAACCAGACACAGCCAAACCCCCACACACACACACCCCCACACACATCTTGGCAAAACAGTTATACAGGCACATGTACACAGGTATCGCTTAAACACATCTACACACTCACATTGGATGTTGAAAGTGTTTACTGGAATATTTGCCAAGCAGAGTGCAAATGCTGCACACAGAAGAGAGTTTGTGATCTATACCCGGATCTACAGTTTGTCCCTATGCTGGAAAAGAGAGGATTGAGGGATGGAGATAAATGAAAGGTTAAGAGAGACTGTGGAATGGAGAAAAGGGGACGGAGTGAAAAACGGAAGTGCAGGGCGTGAAGAGGAAAAAGAAGAAGAAAAAGAAAAGAGGGAAAAGAGGAAGAAGAAGGAGGAGAAGAGGAAGTGTATGGACAGGGGTAAGACAGGCAGAGACAGAAGAAAGAAACCAGTGAATTGTTTTTAATGGAATAAAGGCACTTGGGGGTAAGATAGTATTGTGTCAGACAAAGTGAGTTTAGTTTGGTGTTCAGTGAATGTGTATGTGTATGTGTGTGTGTGAAGCCGCCCTTCATTTTACTCAAACTCAACACAGGCGTAACAGAAATCACAAACTGGAGTAAAATATTTTGTCAAACATTTGCAACTAAAAAAAAGTCATAAAATAGTGGTTATAATGGCAAAAAAAGGCATTTCAAGCAACCAAATCCTGTTCAAAACCAATGCATAGCTTTTTTGCTTTTAGTGGATATTGTGCATCAGTAACCCAGGTGTCAACCAGAATGAACAAGTTTATGGGACTTAACATAATCCAGGAGAATACACTGAAGGAGAAGACTATGATTCATCACAGAAGCAAAATGGAAGCCAAGAGCAGGCACAGCTTCACTTTAATTGGTGGAAACATTGACTTTCTGTGCAGCGGTTACTTGTTGGAAAGCCTTCTCTTCCAGTTTTTACGCTCCTAGGACAATGCATCAGTTTTACATAACAACGGTTGACCCTAGCAACCTTTCACTTAAGATCTGGAAGACTCAAAACCAAATTCACTTCAACTGATTGGCTCATAAAGAGATAAAACATCAGGTGTTGCTGACATATAGCGTTAGAGTGCTGCAATGTTCATATGTCACCACTAGAGGGAGTCTTTACCTGACTGAAACGATTCATAAAGCTATACATAATGACTGCAGATATTTGCTTTGTCGGTTCACGCTTTTTTTTTTTTTTTTCTTTTTTTGTTTTTGTAAAGGCATAGCAGTTATGCATAAAAGTGTTGTTGTTTTTTTTTTTTTGCTTTTGATTTTTAAAGTCAACTGTGCTCACACACAGGTTGGAATGTCCCATGTGCAGAATATGGCAACAGCTCATTTTCTTGAAGAGTTAGAAAATGAACTGATCTAGGATCAGGTTTTTAATCACAGCAGTCCTGACGGACTATAAGAAAACGCAAAACCGAAGCAGATCACGGTGTCTGCGTGCTAGGGGCCACGTCCGCCTGTCGGGTAGGTCAAAGTTCAAAGGTAAGAGGTCATTTAAGGTTGAAGGCCATTAGAGGTCTCTCCTCCCGTCTCTGCCACGGGCTCTTCTTGTTCTCGTCCTCGCCGCTGTCGTCGTGGGCAACCAGGTCGTTAGGGGGACTATTGCTTTGGGGTAGCCGAAGGTGCGTCTGAGCGCGCTCAGTTAGAAAATCTGTCTCTTTCGTTCCACTCTCCTCCTCCGCCTCCTCATCTTCTTCCAGCATAGGCTCAGGCAGGGGAGGAGGTGAGGGGAGTGATGGAGGGAGCGCTGAAGGTGGCGAAACAGGCGATAAAGTCCCTTCTTCCTCCTCATCTCCCTCTCTTAACTGCAGCAAAGGCCCCTGGGAAATTTCTGCTGGGCTGCAGACGGGTGTGGCGTTCTCGCTGTTCGTGCCTTTATCTGTAACGTCATCCACAAACACCAGCTGCGTGTAAGCGACACTTGGGGCTGTAGCCTGGGGCCCCGCAACTCTGTCCTGACCCCTGTCCTCTGCCCTGTCCTGCTCTTTCACCCTGTCTTGACCTTTGCGTCCGGGTCTAATCTCGCTCATGTCGACGCCCGAGTCTAAACTGGCGTCGTTGCTCCCGACCCCGCTCCCGTTACGTCCTGCCCTCTGCAGGTCGATGTAAGAATGACGGATGTGCGCGTTCGAACGGCCGTCCAATGACACGAACCACGCCCGAGGGTGCGGGAGGGGCTTCCCGCCCCTGAGTTCCATCAAAGTCTTCTCAGCCAATAGCTGATCTTCGCCGTTCATCTGCACCACTCCTAGCCCGGCCTGGCTGAGAGAGTTAGGGATGGACAGAGCTTCAGGCACAGAGGCGGTCTGTAGCGTCCACTCCTCTCCACCTCCTTCTCCTTTTTCTCCACCCTCTCGCCCCGTTTCCGGTGCTCCTACGTCAATCTGATTCTGTGAACCTGTCGTCTGCCCAGCCGGCTGATGGGATGCGTTAAGCTCCGCCTGTATGCTCTCCAACTCGCTCTGCTCGTCCGATTGGAGGAGAAGTGCCTGGCCCGACAGGGGGTGTGTCCCGGGTAGACGCATGTAGTGGGCAGGGATCAGGAGAGTTGGGCGGGCCTTACGATAGGCCTCTCCCCCTTGGCTGACTTGCAGCTCTGAAGTGCAGCAGAGCAGGGCTCCGGGGTGGGGTAAAGGGGCGGGGCGTTCCAAATGGTCCACCGACCGAGACAGCAGGTAGTCGGCCGGACGGCGCTCTATTCCCGGGTCCCGTTCCGGTGACCCGGCGGGGCCGATGGGCGTGGCCGTCACCGGGGAGAGGCGGGGGTCGCGTACGCTCGACTTGCTGTCGGACGACAACCTTCCCGTGGAGGAGGTCTGGTGCAGCGGATGGGGGGAGGAAGAGGAGACGGAGGCGTGGAGGGGATGGACCGATGAGGAGACGACAGAAGTGTAACTGCGTCGGTACTCTCCTCGTGCCGCGGGCGAGTCGTACCCCTCCGAAGGATCGGCGGAGCGAGCGAATTTTAAGGCGAAGGTCTCAACGGATCGCCTGCAGTGATTGCTATTGGATCCTCGGCTCCGGAGCTCGTCCCGGGACGCCAGAAGCTCATTGGTGGAGGAGTCAAAGGGGGTGGGCTTTAGCATGGGTGTGTGGAGGTCTGGCTCTGCGCCTGAGGAGACCAGATCAAAATGGTCCAGGTGGGTCTCGTTGACCAGGATCAGGTGAGACATAGACGTGGCCTGGTCCCGTTTGGAACTGTCCAGTGCTGTGCTCAGAGTGAACTTTCTGTGGGCCGGTCGGGACCGGGCACACTTCCTCCTAAGTAAACAAACAAACAAACAATTGTTAAAAACCACACCAGAATTAAAATGGCTTTAAAATAACTGAAAGTATGTATTACAGGCACGTGCCTCAATCCACACACACACAAACACACACACACACACACACACATACACACAAACACACACACACATTCACATACATACACACAAACACATACACACACACAAACATACAAACACACACACAAACACACACAGAGACAAACCTGCAGTAATACAGCAGCAGGCAGAGTAGGAAGAGCAAAATGAGGGCCATTCCTCCCAGTATGGCCAGTAAGAACACGGTGTGATAGGTACTAATGTCCTTCGCTGCTACAACGGGACCTGTTCAAAACACACACACACACACACACACACACACACACACACACACACAAACTGTTATTTTTAGACTTCTCTGTACTAAAATCACCCATAAAGACCACTAACTTCCATTTTCTCTCGAAGCATTTTCTAAGAGGGGAGACAGACTTGTCCAATCACCGTCCCTTTTACGACACTTAGGTAAATTCTCCAATTGACATTTCCCACATTTCCACTTGGGGGTTCAGACCTGCTGGCTCCAGTTCTCCCAGTGCTCATGCATAATGGTATTATCCTCTCCACCAGATGCTATAAATAGCTGGGCGTATCGGTAAACAAACAGATGAGTCGACTGGCGAGCGCGTGGCAGAGTGGGAGAGTGGCACTGTGCCCAGTTTGCCCATTCCCATGTGGGGCATTATGAGGCACTATGGCGTGTGTGTGGGAAAGAGAGAGAGAGAGAGCTACAGGCAGCTGTCTCTGTTAACCCAGATCTCAAAGAAAGGACAGATGTGTATGGGGGGGGGGGGGGGGGGGGGGGGGGGGGGGGGGGGTCAGATCTGGGGTGCTTCACAGCATCAGAGAGAGTAAATGGTGCAAGATCAGGCTATGACAGACAGACACACAGAGAGACAGACAGACTGCTGATGATGGCTAGCTGTGACAGACAGCTGTGAGATGTTCATACCTGTGTTTACTGGAGACATGGCTGCCACCCAGTAACCCAGCTGAGGAGCAATGTAGGTAAGAATGAGGTCACCCCCCTCTCTCTGTACGTATCCTAGACTGCTCTGCAACCAGGCCCCTGTAACACACACACACACACACACAGTATGGTTATAATAAAACCTCTCTCTGTACGTATCCTAGACTGCTCTGCAACCAGGCCCCTATAACACACACACACACACACACAGTTTGGTTATAATAAAACCTCTCTCTGTACGTATCCTAGACTGCTCTGCAACCAGGCCCCTGTAACACACACACACACACACACAGTTTGGTTATAATAAAACCTCTCTCTCTCTCTCTCTCTCTCTCTCTCTCTCTCACACACACACACACACACAGTTTCCTCTCTCTCTCTCAGAAACACACACACAGACACACACAAAATTTGGTTATAATAAAACCTCTCTCTCTCTCTCTGTGTCCCTCTCTCTCTCACACACACACACTTACTTCTAAAAAGGACTTGGATATCTGACATTAATTCACCAGGTTTCTCATGAGTGAACCACCAATGCAAACCAGACTCCAATTTCAACCCTTAGTTTACTGCAGAAATTTGAGTACAAAGCTTGTACAATAACAATCAGTGCACTCTTTGTGTTAATGACAAAGCAGTCTGATTTTAATAACATAACACTTAGCATGAAGCACACTATTGTATCGTTATTAATTCTGGTTTCAGTCTAGCGTTCATCTCAATGCAGCCGCTGGGTGAAGATGCAGTTCTGCCTTTCACCATGAGGTGGCAGTCTAAGAGCAGGTTTTGAGAGAGAGAACCAGCTCACTGGAGACCATATGGTTACTTGGCAAAAGTGTCATAAGAAAAATACAGTAGAAATAGAAAAACAGAGAGAGGACAAGACAGTGAGCGTGTGAATATGTGGGAGAGAGAAAGGGAGCCAGGGAATGAGGGAAAGAGAGAGACAGGAGAAGACAGGAAGCAGTGAGGAGAGAGAAAGAGAGAGAGAGAGAGAGAGAGGGAGTAAGTGATTCAGCATATTTCTCCCCTCAGGTGAATTTCTCCCTTCATTACATTCAGAGTTTCTATCAATCTCTGTCTGACCCCTACCTACTCAGCAATTACTCTGTCTCTCTCTCTCTGTCTCATACCCAAACACACACACACACACACACACACACACGGCCAGGGCTTCAACACGCTGACCACACACATAAATTTAAGAACGCTGCTGACTCTATATGGGTCCATAAGGAGAGTAGAGTCTAGAGTCTGAATCATCAGATAGACACACACACAAACACACACACACACACACACACACACACACACACACACACACACACACAGAGAGGTTCCTTTATGACCTAACCTTGGCAGTGACCCTTAGAGTTGGTATTTTAACCATATCAAACATCCCAGTCTGACTCAAAAGCACTGTGTACACACACACACACACAGTGACATCTACTGGGTTTTTATGAGTCTTTCCCACGCTCATTCACAATACACGCACCTTTACAATAACCAGCTTTTCATCCATCTCCATCAGTCATTCTCTGTATTTAAACCTGTATGTCTTTGGTCTGAGGGTGTTCTACTGTGTGCTCTGTAGGTTGATTTTATACTGTACAGTGTTGCTGTGGATTACAAAGGCAGTATTGTCTAGTGTGATAGCCAAGATCTCCAACTCCTTATGCATTAGTCCAGTTCTGTGCACTGTGAGGTCTTAACCACTAATTATGAGACAGTGCAAAAAAAAAATGAATGTTCACATATGAGACAGTGTGCACAAACACAGACACAGACACACACACACACACACACACATCAGATGAAGGATGACGTGAGTACATTACAATAAGGCAAACACACAAACCCAAATGACACATCAGACAAGACGTATGTAACACACTAACCATGTCATTCAAAATCACACAAACTGCAGAACTCACTCACAGAAACACACACACACACACACTGAGGTCAGCTATACCTCATTCTATTGTGTTAGTGGCAGTGATCAGACTCTCTCTCTCTCTCTCTCACACACACACACGACTTCACACACCCCGTGTGAAAACAGGTGTTCACGGTTTGTTTGCTGGCTGCGTGCATGACCAATGTCAAAGTCATGCTCTTGCCTTTCAAATAAAAAAAGAAAAGAAAGAAAAGAAAACATACGGAGGAATAAGGAAGACATTGTATTTTTTCACCGCGGTGAAACACGCATTCATGTTCCTCCTCTGTATTTACAGAGAGCCCTTCCACAGTCGACGGGCGAGCTCACAGCGCTGAGTCGTTGACGACACTCGCGCTCAACATGAAAGAGACAACCCCTGCACTCTTAGCTGGGAAATCGAGTTATCCAGACACCGTTTTATAGTTCCAGAACTATTTTGTTTATGACCCGTTGCCAAGCGACGCCTGCGGCAACTAAATGGTGCAGATACAAGGATTGTTGTTGTCGGCTTA